>NC_136999.1:10809943-10994943 GCF_032717465.1 Coenobita brevimanus
CTGATCATGGCAGGGAAATTACTACGTCATATTCAGGACAAAGAATAGGGAGGGAGGTGGAGGTGGGATGGGGTGTCTCTGGTGGGGGTGAGGGGGGATGAGACACACCCCCAATGTGGGGAAGGTGGTGTGGGAATCTCTGGTGGGGGTGAGGGGGGACAAGACACATCCCTAATATGGGGAAGGTGGTGTGAGGGGTATTATGACAGGAGGAAACATACACAAAGTGATCATAGCAAGGAGATTCTCGCATCATTCAATATAAAAGGGAGGTGGAGGGAGGTGGATGAGAAGGGGGGCTGGGGAGGTGAGCAGGCATGAGACACCCCCCCCTCCCATACATTGTAGATGTGGTATTGGTGAGTACAGTAGTTTGGATGAGAGGGGACAGAGCTGGCTGTATTCAATCAGCCAGAGGGAGGTGGAGAAGTGGCTGAGGGGGGGGTCCCCCACAGGCCTGGTGATGGGATGGGAACTTTTCCACCACCTCATCCCCAAGTTCTGATTGGGTAGGAACCATTTACATCATAAAAAGGGCTGGCTTTATGCTCACCAGTTTTTGACGGACCTACAATTGTCAGTCATAGGACTGTACGTGGTAAACTTGCAGACTGACAATCGTCAGTCATAGTACTCTTGGGGTTAAGCATGCTGTGACAATCTTTCTTCCAGCTCATTAACTTATGTATGTGTCCTGTTTTGTTCTAAGGGTCTTCCCTCTTAATAACCGGTAAACTTAAGGAGACGGAGATTCACCTTGGTATAGAGGACTAGTGACTGCTTGTATTACTGAAGAACCTTTGGATGGCTAGTCTGTACACTGAGCTGCTTCACATGAAGAAGACAGTTGGAAGATTTTCTTGTGTGTCATCATATCACCCACATGAACATGATACTAATGGGAAGACTTGAAGCTACCTATGACATTGTCCCTGGGAATCCAGGTGCCAGGTGCTGCCACAGTTTATATGGATCAGTCACATATAATTCTGTCTCATGTCAGTTGACTGCATATGTTATGGTACCTGGACAACACATCAGCTATAGAGAACTAGGTTTGTTGCTTTTCTTTATCTATCATGAGGAACCCTTGGACAGCACCTCAGTCATAGCTTGTATAGAATGCCTCAGTCATCTAGATCCGAGTCCCTCCTCTGTCTGGCTGAGGTCATTTACCACAGCACATAGCTATATACACTCTCCCACATCCCCAAAGTCCACAATCTATAATATTAGTGAATGCCCTCTCCAGAGGCAAGCTAACTTTTGGCAGCTAGTTCCTGTCCAGTGACATGTTCAAGGAGCACATGCAACAGTGACATGTTCAAGGAGCACATGCAACAATATACCTCTCTCCATCCATCCATCCATCCATATCCAGTCCTATGCTGCCGCATTAGGAGCCGTAGAAGCCAGTGGCTAGGCAAGTTGTTCTTGACATTTAAGTTGAGAATGACTAGCCTCACTCATCTCTGAGTGGCATTACGTGAGCAATAAACCCCAACCCCCCCTTGGATATAAACCTACACAGGCTCAATCCAATTGGAGCACCTTAATTACCCACTAAACCACCAGGCACCATAATTTGGTTATATGGTTACCACCTAGAGTAGTAAATCATTTCCTGGTGTGCTGAAAACCATTTGGCTTGTCTCTCAGTGTAGAGTTATCCATAGACAGAAGAAAGAGGAAAGAGTGAAGGGAAAGAAAGGCAGAAGAGGGAGTGTGAAGTCACCCATAGGCAGAAGGAAGAGGAAAGAATGAAGGAAAGAAAGACAGAAGAGGAAGGAAGGAAGAGAGGAAAGGGCAGACATCCAAAGTAGCACTACATTGAGTGAGTGAGTGGATGGTGAGCACCCCCACCTACCACAGACCTCACTGGACGACGGTTCAGTTATCCAGTGCACTAAACAGAGTTTCCAGTCACCCCAGCCTATAGGTGTCTCACATGGACTGACCACTTGGGGAACCTTTGGAATACCTGGCAGTTAGAGGAATAACTGAAATTTTCTGTATCTTTTCCCATCAGCTACAGTATGTACAACACAAATCATAAATCGGCTCCAGTACTACTCAGGGAAGGTAGCTGTACTGTATTTTCATTGCTTCCTGATGGTCCTTCTTACCATGATGCAACCTCCTGCTTTTGCTGTGCAGCCATCTACCCAGGTTACATTTTACCAGCCTCCCTGCATTCCTTCACTCACAGTTAACAAAAATCCTTGAACTTAATGCTTGAAGTATAATAGAGACAGTTCTTCACTAAAGAATGACATTATTGCTGCTGCTCCCCATATCACCATGTTTCGGCACAAAGACATTGGCATTGCAGCTCTTTTAGCAGCTCTGGAATGTCACACAATCTGCATCAAGGGATGTTGCCACATGGTGGGAACCACCCATATTTTGGGAAATTCAGTGTGCAGACATTGCAGTGAAAACTTTTGGATTGTTTTTCCCTCCTCTTACTGTATTCATCATAGACAAGAATACCAAACTTTCAGCTTTGGTGAGTTGTCTCCCTACTTCATAAAGTGCTGGTATTGGAAGTTGTAGATTAGGATAATATCTCAGTGTAGTGGGTGTTTCCATCTCTTTCAATATTAAAATTTTCATAGCACTTGATTTTACTGAAGGTAGGATCTTTTTAAAGAGTAGTACTTGTAATTGAACCTCCACAAAACATGGGATTTTGCCAATTAAAGGATGAAAATTTCGTCAGAAATAATGATTTAGCTCTCACCATATGCAAAATGCCAATTAGGGTTTTGGTGCAGATGACAAGTTGTGACTTGCTTATTTGATTTTAGTGACAAGCAAACAATGTAATGAAAATAATTTCATCCAAAGCAAAAGGTGAAACTACTGTATTCTGGACAGTGCGGTGAATACCATCTGCATTTAATATCGTTTTCATCAAAAGGGCTCAGTTAAAACACAGTCATTTTGCTCAGACACATTCTACACCTTAGTGTGGACACCAGCTGTGGCTAGTTATATTTCTTGTTTCTGTGTTGCTGATATATTAAGGTGATGTATTTGTATAGTTGGCTTTCAAAATAATTGCTGCTTCTATCTTTCTGTCTATTGCTAGATTCCACAATCCTGTAAGGGGTGGCCATTTGACTTTGAGTTATTTGTTTTACGGGGAGGGACACTAACCCTCCACCAACCCACTTCCTGACACGTAGGGAGCACGTATGGTTTGGCTATATGGTTACCACCCAGTGTTGTAAATGGTTTCTTGGCTTGCAGGAAACCATTTGGCTTGTCACTCAAAGTAAAGCCACCTGTAAAGGAAAGAAAAGCAATGAGAAGTGACAGGGAAAGATGGTAGAAATAGGGAAGAGAGGAGGGCAGGCACAGAAAAAGAATGATAAAGAGCTAAGGAAGAAGTAGGCGCACTACATCAAGTGAGTGGATGATGAGTCGCCACCACCTACCACCAAATTGCTACTTGCTCAGGAAATATTAATGCACTTGACTAGTGCAGCACAACCCCAAATGCAAAAGCATCTCTAGGATTAGTTTATTTTCTTTGGTTCAAGAAAACACACTAAGCTGAGCCATATGTTAATTGTACCCGATATTCTGAGATGATTCTTGGAAGATACACATGGGTAGCATCACCACTGCTGCTAGAAATCAGGACAAAAATCTAAAGTAAGATTCACGAAAGTGCTCACCATCCATGCAGACTGCGATGGTGTGCTGCTCATGGGTGACTGTTCCCCCTTTCCTTCCTCCTCCTTCCTTCTTTCCTTCCTTCCTCTCCTTCTGTCTTTCTTTCCTTCATTCTTTCCACTTCTTTCTGTCTGTGGGTGACTCTACACTGAGTGACAAACCAAATGGTTTCCCGTACACCAGGAAACCATTTACTGCACCCCTGGGTGGTAACCACATAACCAAATCATGGCACGTGGTGGTTTAATGTAGGTAATTAAGGGTCTCCAGTCAGATTGAGCCTATGGTGGCTTATATCCAAGGGGTGGTTGGGGTTTATTGCTTAAGATAATGCCACTCAGCTTAACGCAGTGAGGCTCACGTCACTCTCATCTTAAATGTCAGGACCAACTTGTACATAGGCCCCAGGCTTCCAGCATGCTTCTCATGGGGCAACACAGAGGATTAGGGATGATGATGAAAGATTCTCAGGAGTTAATATGTCCCAGTCCCACTGTACTGAGGTAAAATGTCAAACAACCAACTGGGAGTGAAAACTAGTGCCATTAAAAGATTTCAGTGCACTTTGACTACAAACCTAAAGAGTGACCAACATTATATATTTGGATGGAAACTAGATGGTGGAGGAGAATAATAGTGTGTTTGTAACACCAAGCAGAATGTCCACAAGCAGCTTAGAAAAAGTCACATTGCTGCCCGGTTGGAAAAAGCTGGAATGGAAGGTCGCGGGCTGGACTGGGCATAGCGGCTGAAAGCTTTGGCTTTTGGCTCCTTGTTGCAGCAAGGTTGGACCAGCATTGTCCTGTCACCCTGTGCATAAGATTGTGGCCTTAGGTGACAGATGATAAAACTAGATCGCCAATTAGAAAACATAGTGTGACCTGTTACTAATATATTCCCTAAGAAACTAATACTGGAGTGTGCACAGTAACCGCCAGTACTAAGTGTATGCAGGATGGATATCTTTTTCTGTCATATCTGTGATTCCAGTAATTTCTCTCTTTTACTTAGTTTTGACATGCATTCTTTTGCTTTTTTGCCCTGCATGTACACCTGTGTAAATTTAGAGAAAGGGGAGCAAAGCTTGTTATGTATTTAGTGAATCCATTCCAGGAATGCACTGTATGGAAGGTGGTACTTGTACATATGAAAAGTAAATTCTATTCTTGCCCCCTTAAATCCTCAAAATTTACCTTTTTCCATAACATCCTATAGAAACACATCCCCTTCTCAGCACTTTCCTCCTCTGTTACCCATATATCTGTATCTGGAAACCACAAGAAATTGTTGTTTATTAGGAATTAGAGAAGCTTTTAGAATTTTTTAGTGCCACCACCACTCTGTAACACCGTCACCATACTACCACAAATTTCAAGCCATTGATTTTTCATCACAACAGATTATTGGGCGTGGACAGATTATAAGAAATACAAAACAGGATTGTTGCAACATGGAAAGAGGCACAGACCAGATTATAACAAATACAAACAAGGAATGTTGCACATGCTAGAGGTAACAGGCTTTTCATTCATTGCTTCCTCATTTACAGGCACCCTTCAATAAGAAGTTTAATTCTCAGTTGGATTATGTGGTTTTTCAGTTTTATTCTTATTACTTATGGTCAGAGTTTATTCGAAGCTTGGAGATATTTTTCAAATTATGGAAGGAATTAGAAATAGCCTGTTATTTTTTTCTTTCACTGATAGAGTGCTTTCTCAGACAGAATTGCTATAATCTTAAAAATAGGAAAGGATAAACAAAAAACTATTCCTTTCATTCAAAGAGTTAAGCTTCTTATTAAGCTGCTTGTGACATAACCCAGTTAGTAGAATTTATGGAGGGAGGATCACCCCAGGTTCCATGAGATCTTTGGACACATTGCTTTTTTTGTATACAGTGGTTGAAGAATCTCTCTGCCACAAGGCCTGATGACTGTCCCCCAGGGCCACTCAGTGACTTTTTTCACTCATCCAAAATGAGCATTGGATTAGGCAACTCGCATTCCGCCCACACCTTGCTCCCGTCCATCCATCATAAGCTTGTGTATGCTATATCTCAGTAACCACTGCATCCTTTAAACGTAATCCATAGCCCCAAGGGTATAGGCATTTGCAAAAGCCCTGGCCTAATGATATTCAAGGTTTTTAGGTCCCTCCACCCTCTCAGCACCCTCCCCCCTCATGTGCATCATATCCTGTAGAATTGCCATATTCTGTAAATGGGTAGCAACAACTTCTTACACACATTGTAGGTCAGTTGTAAGAGTCCAGCCTATTAATTTGTAAGAGTTCAGTATAGTTTGCTGTTGTAGGGAAAACACTGGTGGGGTTACACCATCATTTGGAAAGTTGGTAGACAACAGATTGAGGGTTGTATGCTACAAGTGTCAATGAAGATTTTTTAACACCTCTTCCCACTTATCTGATTTTTTTCTGCACATTACACCACTATATCCTCTTGTATATTATTGATGCATTTTGTCAGTATTAAAATGATATAAAGGACACACAAGATAGTTACAGTATAATATACAAAATAAATAACTAAGGAGAAGAAGTGCTATGTAGCCTCTTATGCCACATAAAGGACAGCCTGTGAATCTGGTTCCAAAATTGTTTTGGAAGCCATGATCTACCGTAGTTAATACAGTACACACCCACATATTCATTTTATCATAGAGCTTGGTAATACTTTGACCCTTTATCACCTTGGGTGGGGAAATCAAGAGTAATACTTCTCAGTCATTTAGGGACATGTAGATCAGAAGAGAAGGAAGACACAATTCTGTCTCCTTTTCTCCCTCCCTGTGTTGTAGGAGCTTTGAGGGGTGCTGCATTAAAAGTGGTGGGGCCTTGGGTTGCAGCTTCTTTCTTGTGTAGGAGCTTTAGGGTGCTTGCATTAAAAGTGTTGGGGCCTGGAGTTGCTTCTTTCTTGCTTGTAGCCAGTAGCAGTCAATAGATTTGAAAGTTGAATGATGATTGTAGGTTGTAACAACATGCTCTGGTCAGTGGGCATTATCATTGCATTTTTGTAACTCAAGCACTTGTACAGTACCATATTGCATGAGCTTATATGTGTCAGATCTGCCAGTAGGGATTAGTATGCTTTGATGTTGAATCAGCTGAGCCTCTTGTGTAGGTATGTAGTGATATACTGAATAGGATATGACTATATTTTGTCTACCATATCTTGTTGGAGATTTTCATAATTTTGCAGGTTTTCCTGTAGCTTTGTGGCAGATAAGAGACTGCTCTGCAGCATTTCCGTAGCACTTTTGTGTGTTTAGCATCATATTCTTCTGTTAATCTCCTGTTATGGCTTATCATTTTTGGCATGGAGAGATGGTATTTTTTAGGCCAAGTTAAAGTGGACAGTGTATAATCTCGTATAATTTGTATCTTTTGTAAGAGGCTTCAACATGCATGCATGTTTTTGTCCTTGTCACCTAATGATGGCTGTCCATGCTGCTCGATCTCTTGACCTTCCTTCTTCTTCAGGTCTTGATCCCTGAGGGTCACACTCTGTGACCTTGTCTTAGGTCCTTTTTGGTCTGCCTCTCAGAGACCCTACACATAACGATTCATACTCTTTCACCTGCTGCACCAAATTGTCTTCCATCCTCTCCAACTATGCCCAGACCTTCTCCAATCTACTGCTGCTCCCAGTCACAACACTAATACATTACAGTCCCATTCTTCAGCCACAATCCTACTCCCTACAAGGCCTCGTATTGAAGGATGCGCTACTCATCCATCTAATCATTGTCATTTCTGTACATTTGAGCCTACAAATATTCTTTTTCCTTTATTGTCCAGGTCTCACTACCATACAGCATTACACTCCGAACACATGCTGCATGCAAAGATCTGTTAATATGTAAGAGAGAGCCCTCTCAGTGTTAGGAGAGGCAGCAGCTCCTTGCCAGACTTCCTCCAACCACTCCTTGCCCTATGCCACAGAGAGTATCTCCTCAACCCCAACTCCACCACATAACATATGTCCTGAATAACATGTAACACCTCCGCTCACTCAAGACACTTTCAGGCATGACTCAGTCCTTTCATGCCTGGCGGTTTTCTACATGCTCTCTCTGATACACCATACACATGGAAATCACTTCATTATTTTGCTGTGTCTGCCTTTAATACCACTACATCTCACCAGCCACCTGGGTATCATCACTTTTCTTTTATCCCCACATTTATTCTCAAACTTTTTGTGCCCTCATGTGCAGTAATGATTTAGATGATAAACTTATATTATCTTTCTTATTGTAAATGTACTGTGCATGCTTTGTAGAAGCTAACCAGATCATTGTTATATATTACTTGTTAAATAATAAGTGCTGGATGACACAACTTGATTAATACTATACCTTCAACTAAATTAATGTTGTATACTATTTGTTAAATAAAGTGATGGATGACATGACTGGATTATTACCTTCAACCCCTGTGATTTATTATTAATTCTACCATCAGATGATCTTATTCACATTAGGATTGACTTTCTGAATTGGAGGAGTTAGATTCAGCTTTAATAAACCCCATCACTAAGTGAAAAGACCAGTCCTCACTTGAATTATAATATCTGGAAGTAATGAAAATAAACTTTAAAATATGTCATATGATGCAAGGGATTATGAACTGTGTTTCATTATGAAGAGGGACTTTATATTAAAATATTAATTGTTAGCACCTAATATAATTCGGTTTGGTTATTACTATTCAGCTAAAATCGTCTGCACAGTAAGAAGAATTGTCTTGCTGTCACACTAACTTTTTTCTCAGTAATAGCATACTCAGATGCTGAATGCGCTTGAATGAGTTGCATAAAATTGTGCTAAATAAGATTGCTGTAATCATTCAGCCAGAGAATGTTACCTTCTGATAGTATTCTTGCAATTATCCAGACAATTTTATTTAGTATGGAATGCGCATCTTTATTTTATTATTATTATTATTTTATTATTATTATTATTATTATTATTTCTTCACTGAAGATGTTCCATATAACGTTAATTTATCTCTCCACGAAAAGAAGGTCTCTCAAAGTGTAAAAATAAAATCATCTGGAAGTTAGGAAGAATATGTCAATAAAATATCATCATCTGACAGTAGAAAAGAGTTAAAAATGAGTCAACAAATGACCATTGGAACCGTTTTACTACCCTCCAGCCCTTACATGTCTCTGGCACCTGCTGTATCTTAATTAGCATGTGAAGTTTACTGTAAAGTTCTTGGAGTTTTTTACAGGAAAGGTTCTCTTCACTTCAATGATGTATTTTTTCAGTTTAATCAGGCAGACAACTGGCAATTTTATTCAGTTTCAGAAGGGATCCTTGGTAGCTAAGGGGGGTTACTTAAGGTTATATTTAACTCTTTTGCATTGAAAAAATCTCCCCCAAGATTAACACTAATCACTTAGTGATGTCAGAAAGTAAAATGAAAAAGATGCCATTGTAGTGAAGGGATTAATAGAGGATGATATGCTGTTCATGTGCTTGGTACCTTTGTATACAGTAGTATATATATTCTTGTAGAGTCAGAGAAAAATTTATCCAATTACTGTTTTACCAACTTTCCTCTCTGATGCATCATATCAAATAGTCATCTTAGGGTAGATAAACATACCAGGTCACTCTCATCTTTGGAATATTAGCCATTAGAGGAAAGTGACAGAAGTAAGGAAATGAATGTCCCAGACTGCATGTGTGTCATTTTTAACATAACAAACTTTGAGTTGAATGATATCAGTACTGTATTGTCATTGGATAAAATAAGGTGATATGCATTTTCATTCCTCAAGGGTTCAGTGTGCGACTGTGTGGTCAAGATGTCGGACGTGGAACTTTTTCGCAGCGCCACTGTATGTTAGTGGACCAGGTACTGTATTTATAAACACACAAGTTAAGCTTAAGTTGTGTATTGAATTGATAATTCAGTATATTCTGTACATGTATTTTAACTTGCACAGCTACCAAAAAGTGCACAAATGAAATAACTGAATACTAAAGTTAAAAAAAAAAAATGTTAACAGTTGATTATTACATAGACTCATAATGTTAATTGGTTAACCCCTTCAGTAAGGTGATGAATATTTTAGCCTATTCTTGCTACCTCCAGACAGTTTATTTAACTTTGAGAAGACCTCTAGCTATGATGCTGTTAATTGAAGGGAATTTCTAATCCCTCCAGTTCAAAATCCCTCCTAATCTGATTGAAGTACAGTAATCCCCCGATTATCTGGACATCCCTTATCTGAACAATCCTTTTTCCAAACGCTATGATCTGTCTGTTTGAAACATTATTCGTACATTTTTCCATTTTACCCGGACAAAATGCTTGCGTCCGGGTGGAAATTATGGCCAGACGAACATTTGTCCCGGCTGGGGCTGTTTTTTTAATGCTTTTTTCATGTCACTGCAGGGTATCACCCTGCAGTTTCAATTACTTGTCTTTGATGATGGGTCTGCTTGACCATGGTAATTGCTTGGGTGTGGTTTATAGGACTACTTGACCGGATAGAGTAGTGTAAATCTCCAGGAATAAATATTGTATAATGTACTGTAGTGCCCTTTACAGTGGCTTTCAGAGTTAGGGTATGAATGAAGAGGGGCCAGGGGAGAAGTCCATTATTCAGATGGATCCACTATCCGGACATGTCCTTGGCTCTATTACGTTGGATAATTGATGAGTTACGGTATTGTACTCTGCAGATAGCAAGAATAAACTTCAAAATACTGTAGTGGAGTGAAGAGTTTAAGGTTCTTTATAAAATAATCCCACAGGACACAGATGAGATGTACATTCCTCTCAACAACATCAGTGACCATCAGGATGCTCACCTCGAGGTTGTCAACAGTATACTCTCAGAAGAGGCTGTGTTAGGATTTGAGTATGGAGTATCAGTGGAGAGCCCTAATACCCTCTGCGTCTGGGAAGCACAGTTTGGAGATTTCTATAATGGTGCTCAAATAATGATAGACACGTTTGTGTCAAGTGGTGAAGGTATGTCAACCATGTTTGAACCACATAGTTGCAGTTTGTAAATTGAGTATATATTGTAATTAAATTGTCAATTTAATAATATTGTACAGTACACCAGAGGTGAAACATATAACATTCTTTGCTCTCACTATCTGTGCAGGGTGTCTGAGGACTTGATGTGCTAATTTCAGGAGGTGATACTGGGGCTGCTGATGTTTAGCAAAAAATGATTATGTATATCAACATAGGGCAAATTTTCTGTGGTGACAGAGTTACAGATACTTATGACCTTATGGATAAATTATTGCACATAAAGACATTGGTAATTTTAGTTCCCTAAGGGTACAGCCACACTGGACATGGCAAATGGGGAGACTTGAGCTGGGAGTGATGAGGTGACATAAAACTCATAAAATCATATGTGGGTGGCCACACTGAATGAGCTGGGAGGTTTGTTGCTTCACTCACCCATTATGCTCGTCACTACGCGATGCAGCATGTTCCAAAATGTCATGCACTGCCTAGTGACATCCCCAGGCATGTCTACACTAATGAACAGCTTCTGACTATCTGTCGCGTGCGAGGATGCTGCTTCCTTTTTGGACAGGCACCGCGTTGACGCTAACCTCGCCGCTCATTGCTCAACTCTACCTCCACTTGTTGCATCTGGTGTGACCATACTTTAACAGCTGAGGAACCTTTGTTTGATGTAGCATTTTTTACTCAAAATCAGGCATGGAATCACCTCCTGAAGTTAAAATGTTGAGTCCCGTGACACCTTTTCCATATATTTGCATCAGAACCACTTCTCGTATGATTTTTAGGACTGGGAAAACTGTGCTAGAGCAAATCAATAAGACAAACGTAAAACTTTTTTTTTTTTTAATAATAACTAATTTGGAATCGGATTCCTTTAGAACTGAACTCTTATACCTCCTCCAAACGTAATCTTTTTGTGATTAAAGTTATACCTGCAGATTCAGTTCATACCTTCTTTTTCTTCTACTGTGTTTTAAGCACTGTAGAAATCAAATCTTTGGCTCATGGAAAAGGCATTAACAGAAAAGAAAGTTCAAGAAAATTGTAGGATTATATCTATGTCTATATATATCCATCTATCCATCTATATATATATATATATCTGTATATCTTTATATCTATATCTATCTATCTATATATATATATATATATATATATATATATATATATATATATATATACAGTAAAAGTCCAATTCTTCGGCATCCAATTCCCGGCAAATCTGACATTTCGGCAGTTTTGAGAAATACAGTAGTCCCATTTACGAAAATCTCCGATCGTTCGGCAGATTTTCCGATTTTTTCGTCAGTCTTGAAATTCTCCATGAGGCTCGCCAGCTAGCTACCTGCCTTTACCCGCCTTAGTGAGTGAGATAGTGGAAGTGATGGAACGAGTCTACCACTGCCATGAAGCTCAGAGGCTAGCTTTTTCTCCTATAGCATAAAGAGAGGACAAACATGTAGTGAGTCTAGCATGGGAAAGAGAATCTGTTTCGCCATTCTTCCGCCATTCTTCCGAGTTGTTGCCGTGCTGCTGCCGACTTCTCTTGATTCTTCTGTGTGCTTTGTGAACTTCGTACCGAAATACCTCTGAAATTACTATTCGAGTGTGCTGTAAGCACCGTAACATCAGACAGGAGCTTTGTAACACCTGAGTGGACCAGCCGTGTGTTGTGAACAGTATAAACATCTGCGTGCTTTGAAAATGGCCTCCATGATGGGAAAGTTAACTGGTGTTAGCAAGAAGCGTACACATAAGGTGTTGACTATTGCTCGGAAAATTGAGCTGTTGAAAAAATAAGAGGCTGGCATGAGTAGGAAACAGATTATGGATGAGTTTAACGTAAGCTCCTCTACCATCTATGATATAAAGAAACAGAAAAATGATCTATTTAAATTTGTTTCTCAGGCCTCTGGTACGACTCCAGAGGAAAGCAATGAGAAAAGCAAAGTTGAGTGAGCTGGATGAAGTGCTGCATAGCTTCTTCCAGCAGTAGCAGAATCCAATCAACCCCTTCTATTGTACATATGTAAATAAGGAACCTACTATAAGTTTAGGTAAGTGCATGTGAACTTGTAGGCCTACTGTACCATTACATTTATATACAGTATGTTCACTAATTTCTTTATTTTTCATATTCATGTATAGTACTGTATTCATTACAGTATTGTACAGTATCAAACAGTATACAGTACTTTCTCCAAACACATTTGTAATGATATGAGTAATGATGATAGTGTTCACCGAAACATATAAGGTACTGAGTGGGTAGGGTTTTTGATAATTCGGCAATTTTGATATTTCGGCACTTGCACTGGTCCCATAGATGCCGAAAATCGGACTTCTACTGTATATATATATGTATATATTTATATATATATTTATATATTATATATATGTGTGGTGATAGCCAATACCCTCTTCAGGCATAAAATGATCCACAGGTATACATGGCGAGTGATGAGAAGGGTGGGTGGTGAACTGAATGAAAGGAAGGCAATGATTGATTATGTGTGTGTGGATGAAAGGATGCGAAGATGTGAAAAGGATGCAAGAGTGTATAGAGGTTGGGGGAGTGGACTTTCTGACCACTACTTGGTTGTGGCCAGAATTAGAATGCAAGTAAGATGGAGGAATAGAAGAAGGGAAAGACAAGAGGAAGGAGTAGTTGCAAGGAGAGTGGAAAGGTTACAAGAGGATGTGAAAAAGGCAGAGTATAAGAGAGAAGTGGAGGAACGATTGGGCAAATATGAATTGGAGCAGATGGGAGACGTGGAAGGTGTGTGTAAGATATTTACAGAAGAAATATGTGCAGCATGTGATGTGGTGTGTGGAAGGAAGAGAAGACGGAGGGGGGTGCAAGGAACAGCGTGGTAGACTAAAGAGGTGAAACAGGCTGTGGCACAAAGGAAGAAAGCATACAATGAATGGATGAGAAATAGGGGCGTGGAAGAAGTTGAGAGGGGAAGAGAGAGTTATATGTGGAAAGAAAGAGAGAGGTGAAAAGATTAGTAAGAGAGAGTAAGAAGAGAGTGGATGAGGAATATGGAGGGAATTTGAGTGTAAAGTGGAGGGACTGTAAGAAAATGTTCTGGAGAGAAGTGAAAAGAGTAAGACAGGGTGGAAGTGAAGTTAGCAGGGGAGTAAAAGATAAAAATGGTACATTACTAGTGGAGAAGGGAGAAAAAGTGAACAGATAGAGAGAACACTTTAAGGAATTGTTGAACGTAGAGGATGGAAGTAATGCGAGTATAAGTGGCTGGGGAATGGCTGGGAGAAGGAGGGAGGTGAGAAGACAGGAAGAAATCAGTAGGATAGAAGTTGTGGAAGCAATGAAAGAAAGTTAAATTGGAGAAATCCCCAGGAATTGATGGAGTGTGTGGTGAAATGCTGAAGCATGGGGGAGAGATAGTAGTGGAATGGATGTGGAAGATGTGCAGATTGGCCTGGGAGGAAGGTAGAGTCCCGGAGGATTGGAAGTCAGGTATAATTATTCCCTTGTACAAAGGAAAAGGGGAAAAGAAGTGTGTAGTAATCATAGGGGGCATTTGTCTTCTTAGTATAATAGGAAAAGTGTATGGTAGGATACTTATAGACAGAGAAATTAGTTGGAGAAGAACAGGGAGGCTTTAGGAAGGGAAGAGGTTGTGTAGATCAGATATTCATTCTTAGATCTTTAGTGGAAAAGTTTCTAGAGAAGGGAAAGAAGTTGTATGCGGCTTTCATGGATTTGGAGAAAGCATATGACAGGGTGGATAGACAAGGATTGTGGAAAGTGTTAAGAATATATGGAGTAGATGGGAAGTTGTTGAATGCTGTGAAGAGTATGTACGATGGTGCGAAGGCTGCAGTGCGTGTGGATGGTGAACTAAGTGAATTTTTCTCTTTGAAAGTTGGTTTGAAACAGGGATGTGTCATGTCTCCATGGTTGTTCAATCTGTACATGGATGGGGTAATAAAAAGAGGTACAAGGTAGGGTAGTGGATGTTGGAGTGGCCCTGGTGAGAGAGGATAGTGTTTGGAAACTCCTGTACTGTTGTTTGCAGATGATACTGTGTTGTTGAGTGAAGACGAAGGGGAGCTGCAAGGCTTGGTGGATGAGTTTGAGAGAGTGTGTAAGAAACGGAATCTAAAGGTGAATGCAGGGAAGAGTAAAGTGATGGTCTTTGAGAGAGGTGAAGTTAGTGAATGTACAGCGAGGTTGGATGGTGAGGAATTGGAAAATGTGAGTACGTTTAAGTACTTGGTAGTGTGATGAGAAAGGATGGAGGTTTGGAGGGTGAAGTGCTTGAAAGGGTACAGCAGGGAAGAAAGGTTGCTGGTTCTTTGAAAGCAGTGATAAGAAACAGGGAAGTGAGCATGGAAGTGAAAAAGTTACTACACGACAGTATTGTGATACCAACTCTAACGTACGGAAGTGAAGCTTGGACATTGTTGGAAGGACACAAGTCAAGAGTGAGGGCAGTGGAAATGAGTTATTTAAGAGGAGCCTGTGGAGTCACGTGGAGAGACAGGCTGACGAATGAGGATATAAAGGAGCGTTGTGGTGTGGATGTGGATGTGATAGGAAGCGTTATGAGGAACACACTGAGGTGGTTTGGCCATGTGGAGAGGATGGAGGGTGAAAGACTGACTAAGAGGGTGTATGTAGGTGAGGTGGAGGGAGGGAGAGGGAGACCGAGGATGAGGTGGAGGGATGGGGTGGAGAGGTATATGAGAGTGGGTCGTGTGAGTTGGAAGCAGGGCAGTGAAATGGCGGGGGACAGGGCGACTTGGAGGCGATTTGTTTGTGGCCACCCCAAACGGGATTGAGGCGTCTGGCAATAGATAGATAGATAGTGTATTTTTTATGCTTCTGACTAGGAATCAAACCTGAGACATAGACAATAATCTGTGTATGTCCATCTATCCATTTAACTATCTTTATATACGAGGCTGTGTAAATCAGATATTCATTCTTAGATCTTTAGTAGAAAAGTTTCTAGAGAAGGAAAAGATGTTGTATGCGGCTTTCATGGATTTGGAGAAAGCATATGACAGGGTGGATAGACAAGAATTGTGGAAAGTATTAAGAATATATGGAGTAGATGGGAAGTTGTTGAATGCTGTGAAGAGTATGTATGATGGTGCTAAGGCTGCAGTACGGGTGGTTGTTGAACTGAGGGAATTTTTCTCTCTGAAGGTTGGGTTGAAAGAGGGATGTGTCATGTCTTCATGGTTGTTCAATCTGTATATGGATGGGGTAATAAAAAAGGTACAAGGTAGGGTAGTGGATGTTGGAGTGGCCCTGGTGAGAGAGGGTAGTGTTTGGAAACTCCCTGTACTGTTGTTTGCAGATGATACTGTGTTGTTGAGTGAAGACGAAGGAGAGCTGCAAGGCTTGGTGGATGAGTTTGGGAGAGTGTGTAAGAAACGGAATCTAAAGGTGAATGTAGGGAAGAGTAAAGTGATGGTCTTTGAAAGAGGTGAAGTCAGTGAATGTACAGCGAGGTTGGATAGTGAGGAATTGGAAAATGTGAGTACGTTTAAGTACTTGGGTAGTGTGATGAGATGGAGGTTTGGAGGGTGAAGTGCTTGAAAGGGTACAGCAGGGAAGAAAGGTTGCTGGTTCCTTGAAAGCAGTGATAAGAAACAGGGAAGTGAGCATGGAAGTGAAAAAGTTACTACATGACAGTATTGTGATACCAACTCTAATGTATGGAAGTGAAGCTTGGATGTTGCTGGAAGGACACAAGTCAAGAGTGAGAGCAGTGGAAATGAGTTATTTAAGAGGAGCCTGTGGAGTCACATGGAGAGACAGGCTGACGAATGAGGATATAAAGGAGCGTTGTGGTGTGGATGTGGATGTGATAGGGAAGCGTTATGAGGAACACACTGAGGTGGTTTGGCCATGTGGAGAGGATGGAGGATGAAAAGACTGACGAAGAGAGTGTATGTGAGTGAGGTGGAGGGGGTAAGAGGGCGGGGGCGGCCGAGGATGAGAGGGAGGGAGGGGGTGGAGAGGTATATGAGAGAGGGGTGTGGGTTGGGAGTGGGGCAGTGAAGTGACAGGGGACAGGAGGGCGACATGTGGAGCGATTTGTTTGTGGGCACTTCCCGAACGGTATTGAGGCGTCTGGCAATTGATAGATAGAAGATATACGAGATGCTGCCCAAAAGTTCCAGTAATTTGAATATTGTAGGAAAATAAGTTTTCCTTACCTCCTAGTTCTCAATGTTGTTCCCTTGGGCATGTGTACAGTGGTCCCAGCATTTTTCTCCATGAGTCCGTGCATCCCTGGAGGGCTTCAGGCATGATGGTCTTGAGCACCTCCTGCGATTTTGTCTGGATCTCCTCAGTCGAGTCAAATTGATGCACTTTTAGTCGTAATTTCAGCTTGGGAAACAGGAAAAAGTCTCCGGGGGTAAGGTCAAGTGAATAGGGTGGGTGGGGAGGAAAGAGTACTGTGTTAGTGGATGCCAGGAACTTCCGGACAACAATTGAAGTGTTGGGGGTGGGGTGTTGTCATGATGCAGGACCCAGTCCTTGTTCTTCCACTGTTCTGGACGTTTGTGGCGGATGTTCTTCCTCAGACGCTGCAAAACTTCACAGTAAACTTTCCGCTGGATTGACTGAGTGGGACGAATTCGTTGTGAACAATCCCTTGGATATCGAAGAAAACGATCAACATTGACGACGTTGCTGTGCCATTGGTCCACCATTGCAAAACCGTCAAACCACCTACACACCACGTTACAATAGAAAACGTAGCTTAACTACACGTACTCTCACAGACACGTGTTGGGCCATACTGATGCACAAGGGGTGCTACTGACTCCTCCTAGTGGCAAAAGGCAAAACTGCAAATGGTTGGCTCCCTCTTATTCAAATTACTGGAACTTTTGGGTAGCACCTTGTGTATATATATATATATATATATATATATATCTGTCTATCTATTGCCAGACACCATAATCTCGTACGGGGTGGCCATTTGACTCTGAGTTATTTGCTTTACAGGAGGGGCACTAACCCTCCACCAACCCACTTGACACGTAGGGAGTACGTATGGTTTGGTTATATGGTTACCACCCAGCTTTGTAAATGGTTTCTTGGCTTACAGGAAGCCATTTGGCTTGTCACTCAATGTAAAGCCACCTGTAACAGAAAGAAAAGCATTAAGTAGTGACAGGAAAGATGGGAGAAATAGGAAGAGAGGTATATATATATATATATATATATATGCATATATATACTGTATACAGGTAACTCGCACAGAACACGATCTCACGGAACGCGCTCGCAATTATACACGGTAAGGGCTGGGATACATATAAGACAAGGTAAGATTAAAAAACCATCATGAAAACTACAAATTAACGCAGGAGAGGCCTTTGAAAGATCAAATCCTCGAACGTCACCGCTCGCAATTATACATGGTAAGGGCTGGGATACATATAAGAAAACGTAAGATTAAAAAAACCATCATGAAAACTACAAATTAACGCAGGAGAGGCCTTTGAAAGATCAAATCCTCGAACATCACCGCAGCGCGCGGTTTGTTTTGATTATGTGACGATCTAGGCGGGAAATTATTCAGTGAGTGAGACATTCCCGAGTACAGTAGCACAGTATTTGTAAGTTAAATATTTAGAGTACTGTACTGTTCTGGTAAGTTTATGTGCAACTTAAAGTACTATTAAATAACGTTAAAGCAAGAAATAAAGTCTTATAACCAGTTTACCTGATAGGCGTCAGAATATTGCCTTTTTTATTTGTTCGTTTTTTCCACAGTACTGTACAGTATTTGTAAGTTAAATATTTACTGTTCTCGTATATACTGTACTTGTAAGCACTTAAATAAAGTTAAATCATTAAATAAAGCCTTGTAACCAGTTAACCTGAATTATATGATTATCCATGATCGGCGTCGGAATATTGCCTTTTTTGTTTGTTCGTGGTGGAGAAGAGAGAGAAATTGAGGAGATGGAAGGAGCACTTTGAGGATTTGTTGAATGTAGAGAGTGAGAGCAGTGTGAGTATAAGTGGTTGGGGAATGGCTGGGAGAAGAAGAGATGAGAGGAGGGAGGAAGAGATCAGTAGGTCAGAAGTAGTGGAAACGATGAAGAAGATTAAGCTGGGAAAGGCCCCAGGAATTGGATGGAGTGTGTGGTGAAATGCTTAGGTATGGGGGTGAGATTGTTATGGGAGTGGATATGGAAGTTGTGTAGATTGGCTTGGGAAGAGGGAAGTGGTTCCAGAGGACTGGAAATCAGGTATAATTGTTCCTCTGTACAAAGGAAAAGGGAGAGAGAAGTATGTGGTAACCATAGGGGTATTTGCCTTCTTAGTGTGACTGGTAAAATATATGGTAGAATACTCATTGATAGGGTTAGGCATATGACAGAGGAGCTAGTTGGAGAAGAACAAGGGGGATTTAGGAAGGGAAAAGGGTGTGTAGATCAGATATTTGTTCTAAGATGTTTAGTGGAGAAGTATCTAGAGAAGGGAAGGAAAGTGTACGCCGCCTTCACGGACTTGGAGAAAGCTTATGACAGAATAGATAGGAAAGGTATGTGGAAGGTATTAAGAATATATGGAGTGGAGGGGAAATTGTTGAGTGCTGTGAAGAGTATGTAACGAGGGAGCTAGGGCTATGGTGCGAGTGGATGGTGAGCTGAGTGAGTTCTTTGATCTCAATGTGGGACTGAAACAGGGGTGTGTAATGTCTCCATGGCTGTTTAATATATATATGGATGGGGTCGTAAAGGAGGTACAAGGTAGGGCAGTGGATGTGGGGTGGCCCTAATGAATGAGGGTGAGATTTGGAAGCTTCCGGTGTTGCTGTTTGCTGATGATACAGTATTGTTGAGTGAAGATGAATGGGAGTTGCAAGGTTTGGTGAATGAATTTGGGACAGTGTGTAGGAGGAGGAAGCTGAAAGTTAATGTAAACAAAAGTAAAGTTATGGTGTTTGAGAGGAATGAAGTCACAGAGTGTGCAGTGAGGTTGGATGGTGAGGATATGGAGAATGTGAGTGCATTCAAGTACTTGGGTAGTGTGATGAGTAAGGATGGAACTTTGGAGGATGAAGTACGTGAAAGGGTACAGCAGGGAAGGAAGGTTGTTGGCACACTGAAAGCAGTGATGAGAAATAGGGAGGTGAGTATGGAAGTTAAGAAGTCTCTGCATGATGGTATTGTGATCCCTACCCTGACGTATGGAAGCGAGGTGTGGACCTTGCAAGAGGGGAACAAGTCAAGAGTGAGAGCAGTGGAAATGAGTTACTTGAGAGGAGCATGTGGAGTGACATGGAGGGACAGGTTGACGAATGAAGAAGTGAAGGAACGTTGTGGGGTAGATGTGGATGTGGTTGAAAAGATTAGGAGAAATACACTGGAGGTGGTTTGGACATGTGGAGAGGATGGAGAGTGAAAGACTGACTAAGAGGGTGTATGTAGGTGAGGTGGAGGGAGGGAGAGGGAGGGGTAGACCGAGGATGAGGTGGAGGGATGGAGTTGAGAGGTATATGAGGGAGGGGGGGGGTGAGTTGGGGGAGGGGAGTCAAATGGTGGGTGACAGAGTGACTTGGAGGCGTTTTGTCTGCGGCCACCCTGTGCGGGATTAGGGCGTCGGGCTATAGATAGATAGAGATAGATTGTTTGTTCGTTAAACTCTTACTGTACTGCTTTTCTACAGTACTGTATTTGTAAGTTAAATATTTACTGTTCTGGTATGTACTTTTAAGCAATTAAAGCATTGAATAAAGCCTTGTAACCAGTTAACCTGATTTATATGATAACCCATGATCGGCGTCGGAATATTCCCTTTTTAGTTTGTTCGTTAAAGACTTATAATAAGAGAAAAATACATTTTTGTCTTGGTATCTTTACCTATTTGCTCAGGTTTGCTGTAATGGTTTGGATCATTTGATGCAATGCAAATTGTAGAAAACTGTGAAAACTTTCGGGAAGTGAACGAAAATCTGGGACATGAGACTGACCTTGACTTCACCCTCTCGTGTGTCATCTGTCAGTTCACCACCTGATATCGTGATGAGTGGATGTACGATTTTTTCACTCGTGGCCATGCCTAACCACACATAGTTACACCCATTATCTTGACCCAGACAGAAAATACAATCTTTTTCCTCCCTTGCAAAACACAAACAACCACCCTGTTTATGAGACAGCAATATATACTGTATTGCGAAAATAACAAGGTAAAATGATAGAGAAAGATGAACATGTTATGACGGAAGAAGTACGTTTTCCCCATCTGTAAACGTATTTATTTCTGCTTTGTATCTGTATTCGTAATAATTAGACTTATTGTTAGTTCTGAAACTGCATTACGATTCTATTTTTAGCCATACTCGTGGTGTGGGAGCTGGAAGTTGTGACACAACTTCCTTATTGCTAATCGGACTGACCCTCCACTTTATTCTCCCGTGGCAGAGTCTAGCCTTGGAGGACGTGCAGTTTTCTCATTTAGGACTGAAAATTCAACTCTTTCGCTCCCTTTTCCAAGCATGGGCACAACGATAACGTAAAAAATAACTCGAAACTACCATAAACATATATCAAAAAGGTGAAAATGTATTCATAACATTTTTTTCCAGCCATTCCTAACAGATTATGTACTGAAATCATTCGATATCACAGCACTGCATTTCTAAGTTAAATATGTACTGTTCTGGTATGTGCTTGTAAGTTAAAGCACTGGTACCAGTTAACCTGATTTATATGATTACCTATGATCGGCGTCGGAATGTTTCCTTGTGTTTACGTACAGTATTTGTGTGTTGAAGTTTTGCTCTGGAGTACTGTATTTGTGAGTTATAACATTAAATAAACCTTCTAACCACTTAAAGTGCTTTCTAGTGATTACCAGTGACAGATAACAGCAAAACAACACATTTGGGGGTCTAGGGAGCAAAATATGGAGTAGTTTAAATATACGCGATTTCGCACCTAACACGGCACGGTAGGAACGAAACCCACGTGTTCCGTGCGAGTTACCTGTATATACAGTATGTCCTCGTATTTGGACGCATTTTATTTCGATGCCTCGTTTTTCGCACAAGAAAAAAGTTTCCGAGTTGTCTCATAATTCGCAAATATCCCCACAATTCGATGCTTCCAGCCGGCAGCCGATGACGCATACCGATGCTCATTTGTTGGCAGCTATCTTACAACCACCCTGTTCACCATAACCGACATGGCAACCACCTTCGATGCATACACCAGGACTATGCCTGAGGCTACCAACATCCTATCGACCTTGAGTGAACTGAAGTCTCAAATGATGGCCATCTACAACAGAAACATAAAGGAGCAGAGACAAGCCTGGATCACACGATATTTTCATGAGAGACAGAATGTGGCTGCTATTCGGCAAGACTTGGATGTGCCAGCAGGGATGGATGAAGGAGGAGAAGTGGCCAGAGAGGAAGTGGAGGTGCTGGAGCCTGAGTTCAACTTTGAGGGCTTCGGCATAGGTGATGGGGCTTCCCCAGAGAGGCCCATGTCACCTAGTAAATAGCCCATCTACCCTCAACACACCGTCACCTGCCACTCAAGCCAGTCTTCACTTTATTTCTGGTAAGGATTTTTGGTATTCCAGCTCTTTATAACAGATTTAATGTCTTTTCAGGTACATGTTTATTGTGTTATGCTGTTTTAGCACTAGTAAACACTCTTCAATTAATTTTGGGTAGGGCCTGTTTGGTGTTATAGTACTTTCTGATAGGGTAGGTACATGTCCAACCGGAACGCTCCTCTATTTTTCCCATTGATTCTTAAATTCACAAGTCAATGTTTCGCATTTTGCGCAGTTTTGGCGGAACATCCAGGCTGCGAAAAACGAGGATTTACTGTATGTATATATATATATATATATATACTGTACATATACATATATATATATATATATATATATATATATATATATATATACATAAATATATATATATATACATATATATATATACACATTTATACACTCAAACCTCGATTTAAGGGACCTCCATGTAAGGGATTTCGGATTTAAAGGACTCCATGTTCTACCTGACAAATGGACGAGACCTTTCAATAATGATACATAATGTCTAGGTTATACACGTTAATATGTTTCTTTATATAGTCTATCTATCTATCTATAGCCCGATGCCCTAATCCCGCAAAGGGTGGCCGCAGACAAAACACCTCCAAATCGCTCTCACACCCACCATTTGACTACTCTCCCCCAACTCACCCCCCTCCCTCATACTCCTCTCAACTCCATCCCTCCACCTCATCCTCGGTCTACCCCTCCCTCTCCCTCCCTCCACCTCACCTACATACACTCTCTTAGTTAGTCTTTCATTCTCCATTCTCTCCACATGTCCAAACCGCCTCAGTGTATTTCTCCTAATCTTCTCAACCACATCCACATCCACCCCACAACATTCCTTCACTTCTTCATTTGTCAACCTGTCCCTCCATGTCACTCCACATGCTCCTCTCAGGTAACTCATTTCCACTGCTCTCACTCTTGACTTGTTCCCCTCTTGCAAGGTCCACGCCTCGCTTCTATACGTCAGGGTAGCGATCACAATACTATCATGCAGTGACTTCTTAACTTCCATACTCACCTCCCTATTTCTCATCACTGCTTTCAGTGTACCAACAACCTTCCTTCCCTGCTGTACCCTTTCACGCACTTCATCCCCCAAAGTTCCATCCTTACTCATCACACTACCCAAGTACTTGAATGCACTCATATTCTTCATATCCTCACCATCCAGCCTCACTGTACATTCTGTGACTTCATTCCTCTCAAACACCATAACTTTACTTTTGTTTACATTAACTTTCAGCTTCCTCCTCCTACACTTTGTCCCAAATTCATTCACCAAACCTTGCAACTCCCATTCATCTTCACTCAACAACACTGTATCATCAGCAAACAGCAACACCGGAATCTTCCAAATCTCACCCTCATTCATTAGAGCCACCCCCACATCCACTGCCCTACCTTGCACCTCCTTTACAACCCCATCCATGTATATATTAAACAGTCATGGAGACATCACACAACCCTGTTTCAGTCCCACATTGAGATCAAAGAACTCACTCAGCTCACCATCCTCTCTCACCATAGCCCTAGCTCCTTCATACATACTCTTCACAGCACTCAACAATTTCCCTTGCACTCCATATATTCTTAATACCTTCCACATACCTTGCCTAACTATTCTGTCATAAGCTTTCTCCAAGTCCATGAAGGCAGCATACACTTTCTTTCCCTTCTCTAGATACTTCTCCACGAAACATCTTAGAACAAATATCTGATCTACACACCCTTTTCCCTTCCTAAATCCCCCTTGTTCTTCTCCAACTAGCTCCTCCGTCATATGCCTAACCCTATCAATGAGTATTCTATCATATATTTTGCCAGTCACACCAAGAAGGCAAATACCCATATGGTTACCACATACTTCTCTCTCCCCTTTTCCTTTGTATAAAGGAACAATTATACCTGATTTCCAGTCCCCATAAAATAATATTCATAATCATATACGATAAGTGAAATAATCATTGCATTTCATAATAAGATTTTCTTTATATGTGGTAAAACAATGGACATTTTCAAGTAAGGGACAAGTTGATTCCTCATTTAGTCCCTTAAATCGAGGTTTGGGTGTATATATATATATATATATATATATATATATATAATGTACAGTATTTATACAGTAATGCCTTGATATACGATACCCCTAGATGCGATACCCTGGTTTAACGATGGGTTTTGATGTTTTTTATACTGATTTTGATGATATCTTAGACTAAAATTGTGTTTAAGTTGATTTGTAAACTGTTTTTTGACTTAGATTAATGTGTTTTACCCATAGGTGGGGTGAACATTATCATTTGGGGGTACAGTTTGCTAAGCTTGATTTTTTCTAGACTTATATTTGACAATTTTCAGATATTATTTGTTGGTATTAGTGAGTTATTTACAGGTGTTAGGCTTAGGTTAGCTTCCTTGACAGCTGTTAGGCCATTTAGATTGCCATTAAACCTGTTTTTGGGTGCATCTTGGTGGGTTTTGGACTTGGTTTGGGGGGAAACCCAAGGCTGGTAAATGGTCCCCATTGAAACACGTTAAAAGTACCCCGATATACGATACCTCACCTAACGATGAGGTTTTACCTAACCAGTTAGATTGTTAAACCGGGGTATGCCTGTATGTGTTTTTTATGCTCCTGACCGGGAATTAGACCCGAACATCTAGATAAAAGTCAGGTACTGTCACCGCTACACCACGGCGTGATAAAAACTGAGCTACCTGAATTTTTTGATGAACCAGGTAAATCCATTATGGAAGGATATACTTCAGTCACAGCACATTAAGACTATTGCTCAGTCCCTCACAACTTGGCAGGTGACAGAGTACAGTAGTTTTAAAATATCATAGTCACTACATGAGCATCTTTATGTTGGAGAGATACATCACACGCGTGTGTACAAATGTTTTTTACGTACCTGACCAGGAATTGAACCTGAGACTTCTAGATACAAGACAGGCACTGTTACCATTACACACACTTGTAATGTGTCTCCAACTTAAAGACACTCGTTTTGTGACTGGGATAAATTAAAACTGCTCTGTCACCTGCAGAGTTGCGTGGGGCTGAACAATAGCCCTAATGTGTTGTGACTGAAATATATCCTTCCATAATGGATTTACCTGGTTCCTCAAAAAATTTCAAGTAGCTCAGCTTTTATCACACTGTGGTGTAGTGGTAACAGTGCCTGACTTTTATCTAGAAGTCTTGGGTTTGATTCCTGGTCAGGAGCGTAAAAAACAATTGTACACATACGTGTAATGTGTGTCTCTCCAACATAAAAGCGCTCATGTTGTGACTGGGATAGATTAAGATGAGAGTGACCAGCCTCACTCATCCCTGAGTGACATTACATGAGCAATAAACCCCAATCACCCCATGGATAGAAAGCTGCACATGCTCAGTCAGACTGGAGTGCCTTAACTGCCCACTGAACCACCTGGTGTCATAATTTGGTTTCATGGTTACCACCCAGCATAGTAAATGGTTTCCTGGTGTAAAGGAAACCATTTGGCTTGTCACTCAGTGTAGTCACCCATAGGCAAAAGGAGGAGGAAAGAATGAAGGAAAGAAAGACAGACGAGGGAGTTTAAAGTCACACATAGGCAGAAGGAAGAGAAAAGAATGAAGGAAGTAAAGTCAGAAGAGGAAGGAAGGAAGGAAGGAAGAGAGGAAAGGGCAGTCACCCGAGAGCATCACGACATCAAGTGAGTTGATGGTGAGCATCCCCACCTACCACAATATATATATATATATATGTATACTGTACAGTATATATATTTATATATACAGTAAATCCTCGTTCGCGGTGTGGACGTTCCACCAAAACCACGTGAAATGCGAAATGTCGAATTCTGAAGTTAAGAATCAGTGGGAAAAATAGAGGAGCGTTCTGGTGGGACATGTACCTACCCTATCAGAAAGTACTTTAACACCAAACAGGCCCTACCCAAAATTAAATGAAGAGTGTTTGCTTCTGTTCATACAGCATAACACAATAAACATGTACCTGAAAAGACATTAAAACTGTTTTACTGTAAAGAGCTGCAACACCAAAAATCCTTACCAGAAATAAAGTGAAGACTGGCGTGAGTGGCAAATGAAGGTGTGTTGAGGGTGGATGGGCTAGTTCCCTGTGTCACTAACCAAGGAAAAGCCGCCACTTTTCACCAGATTATTTAGTTTTCGACATGAAAGTAGGTCAACTAAACCCCGGTCATTTTATGTGCCCTCTTTGTCACTAAAAGGGAGGGAGAAATTATAACAACATTATTTTACTCACTCCTACAAGGAAGAGAGGCTGTATCAAAAATTGGTGGCTGAATCTACCATCTCTGTATTGGGACGTTTATTATTTCCTTCCTTAAATATCAGTAGGCTTTATTTTTCATCCATTTCAGGTATTTGTCAATCAAAACAAAAATAAGTAGTGTTGCGAGAAACATGTAATGATTCTTCGTTAAGAAATAGTAGCACGACATGGCTGAAGATCATACGTTACGATCACAAACAATAACAAACTCACGTGTGTGTACTGCCCAGCTGGACCTCCTGTGTTTTCACGACACGGCTGAAGATCGTATGTTACGATCATAAACAATAACAAACTCACGTGTGTCTACTGCCCCGCTGGACCTGCTGTATAAAAATCATGGAAAACTGTTGCATAGAAAAATGGACAGTGCCTAGACTGAGCATCGGTACACATCATCTGCTGAGTGTCGGCTGCCGGCTGGGAGCATCGAATTGTGGGGAAATTTGCGAATTGTGAGACAACTTGGAAACTTTTTTCTTGCGCAAAAACAAGGGGTCGAAGTAATATGCGTCCAAATACGAGGACTTACTGTATAGTGTGTGTGTATGTATATATATATATATATATATATATACACACATCCATCCATCCATCCATCCATCATCTAATCCTATGTTGCCCCATGAGGAGCGTCGGAGGCCAGGGCTAGGCAGTTGGTCCTGACATTTAAGATGAGTGTGACCAGCCTCACTCATTATATATATATGCAGTCTATGAATATATATATATGTACTGTATAAGAAACCTTAGGATTATTACACTAGCAGTACATATAGATACTGTATCACTCTTTGTAATGACTGTACCTCTATATTCATCATCACAAAGCTTTTCCTGCTTTTCTTCCCATGGACTTTGAATATCAGTAAGGTTAATCCACAGCAACTATGACACTGATATGTGGTCATGTAATGTAATAAGTGGCAGTTGCTATCTTTTCACCACGCTGATTTTCGAAGTTTAAGGAGAGAAAGACAGGAGAGGCGACAGGTTTTAACAACGTACATTCTATGCTCTGCTGTAGATGCTGTTGTTAGTGTTGTTGTTGGTCAGTTCTAGTCTGTCTGGCTGAGCACCTCAGCAAACCCATCAACCACAGGCAAGCAACCACCCCTGCAAGGGAATCCTGTGCGGTGAACCAATGTTTCCTTGCGATTTACAGTGCCATGCTGTGGCTAGGTGCAGGGAATAGTGTGGAAGTTTGGTTCCAGGGTGGATACCACATTTACATCTCCACCCAGTTAACAGAGGCACCATAGCCGACTCAGTGGTAGGTGGTGGCGACCATCATCCACTCCCAGTGTAATGTTGCCTACTTCTTCCTTCTTTCTCATTCAGTTTGTGTCTGTCCTTCTCTCTTCCTGCTTCTCCCTTTCGTTCATGTCACTTTTTATCACTATTTTTTCCACTTCAGGTGGCTCTGCATTGAGTGGCAAGTCCAATAGTTTCCTGGAAACCCGGGAAACCATGTACCATGCTGGGTGGTAACCCTATAACTATATTACAGCGTGAAATGGAGCCTGCTATGGTGCCTCTATTAACTGGATGGTGAGAGACAAATGCAGCGTCCATCCAGGAACAAAACCTTCACACTTTTCCCGTACCTCACTGTGGTGACCAATGAAGAGTTTAAACACAAGGGGTGATGGTTTTGTTTTTAACACATTGCCACTTAAGAGTGAGGGAGTGATCATTCTGCATTTTCTTATAATTAATACTCTAAATTAGGTGGATCTGGCAAAGTAGTTCTATAGATAGGAATAAAACTTTAAGTTGGGTGGATCTGGCAGAGTGGCTCAGTAGATGGGAATAGAACTTTAACAAACATTTCTTTTATAATCTACTGTAGACATAATACCGGTAAAAAATGTAAAATTAAGTGATTTACAACAAGGACTCACCGTGCTGTGTGCATCTTTATTTCTTAAACTATGTGTCCACCTGCAGCTAAGTGGCTGACTCAGAGTGGACTGACAATGATCCTGCCACATGGGTATGATGGTGCAGGTCCTGAACACTCCTCTTGCCATGTAGAGCGCTTTCTGCAGAACAGTGATTCCAGTGAGACTCGGCCTGATGGTGAAGATGTCAACTGGGCCATCGTTAACCCAACCACCCCTGCACAGTACTTCCATGTGCTCAGACGACAGGTACCATATTAATGGTTTGTGTAGATTCCCATCAGTTTATGTCAGTTCAGTATTGTATTAGCCATTGTTGTGGCTCCAGGCTCATCTGAATGTGAATCCTTTGGTCTGCAGGCTCAAATTGCCATTCTGCAGTCCTTCTTCCTCCTTTTCAAAAAAAGGGGATAGGGAAAAAATTCAGTTCAGTGTGGTCTGTTTACCAGACCTAAGCTCATCAGTGTTATACTGTCTCATCTGTTTTATTCTCACTACCACCAGACAATATTACCTAGCGTAGAAGAGATGTCTGGTGGTAATGAAGGGGTTAGAGATCATCATCATCATCATCATCATCCAGACCTCCTTTTCCATCCTAGGGCAGGATGAGGAGTAGCAACATTAGAGATGACTCCATTAACCCCTTAAGTCCTAATCGCATCACTTGATGGGATTTGAGTTTTATGCCAAAATGCCTAATCGCATCAATTGAACGCGGCCTGTAAAAAACTGCGGAGCACTTGCTCCACCCCGATTATGACATACATGGCTTCAGGCCAATGTGAACTCGCCCCTGATGTGGCGTGAGGGGGGATCGGACCAACCTGGGCGGTGGGGGGGCACCCCCCTCTCAGCCGCCTCCATGCCACCCTCTACTCCACTCCCTCACGTCTTCCATGTCCCCCATCATTCTCCCACCCCTCCACACAACTGCATCTCTCCTCCCACAACCACCTGTGTCCCTTCCCGCTCTCTCTTGCCCCTCCTTCCTCCCTGCTAGCCTTGTCCCCCTCCCCCAAACCCCACCCCATCTCTCCGTCCTTGTCCCTCACAACCCTTCCAAGCCCCAGCAGGCCCCCGAGTGTCAGACCTGATGTACATACCTGTTTCATGTTATTTTTATCTATCTATCTATCTATCTATTGCCAGATGCCTCAATCCCATTTGGGGTGGCCACAAACAAATTGCCTCCAAGTTGCCCTGTCCCCTGCCATTTCACTCCCCTGCTCCCAACTCACACCCCCCTCTCTATATACCTCTCCACCCCATCCCTCCATCTCATCCTCGGCCTCCCCCTCCCTCTTTCCCCCTCCACCTCTCTCACATACACTCTCTTCGTCAGTCTTTCACCCTCCATCCTCTCCACATGGCCAAACCACCTCAGTGTGTTCCTCATAACGCTTCCTATCACATCCACATCAACACCACAACGCTCCTTTATATCCTCATTCGTCAGCCTGTCTCTCCACGTGACTCCACAGGCTCCTCGTAAATAACTCATTTCCACTGCTCTCACTCTTGACTTGTGTCCTTCCAACAACGTCCAAGCTTCACTTCCGTACGTTAGAGTTGGTATCACAATACTGTCATGTAGTAACTTTTTCACTTCCATGCTCACTTCCCTGTTTCTTATCACTGCTTTCAAGGAACCAGCAACCTTTCTTCCCTGCTGTACCCTTTCAAGCACTTCACCCTCCAAACCTCCATCCTTACTCATCACACTACCCAAGTACTTAAACGTACTCATATTTTCCAATTCCTCACCATCCAACCTCGCTGTACATTCACTGACTTCACCTCTCTCAAAGACCATCACTTTACTCTTCCCTACATTCACCTTTAGATTCCGTTTCTTACACACTCTCTCAAACTCATCCACCAAGCCTTGCAGCTCCCCTTCGTCTTCACTCAACAACACAGTATTATCTGCAAACAACAGTACAGGGAGTTTCTACTTCTTCCTAATTTTTTACACCTCACTCTGTTCATTTCTCACTTCATACCCACCAGTTTGTATACGTACGTAGTTGGAGAATGCTGTATGTTGTACTACATACGATTCATCTTATTATTTTTTTTTTTTTCCATTCTCCCTACCTGTCCAGATTAGCACCTCTGAGTAGTGTCCATCTGTGTTAGTTTTCGAAAGACTATGAAGCCTTGTAGGGCTATACTCCCGCACCTGTTTCATCTTCCCACACATACAAATACACCTGTTTTCATGGCTGATGTGATAGATTCCATTGAAATGGAGAGTTTCCACAAGAGAATTTGGTTGTTGCCGAAACTGTAATGATAAGTGTGATGAAGTGGATAATGTGATAATTGTAATGGTGTGATAAATGTGTAACTAGAGCTTGGGACAGTAAAAAGAGAAATTGGAAACAAATTATTGTTTTTTTTCTTTCTTATGCATGCATTTATAGCATTATTCAACTTTATTTTGATGTCCTTGATGTTTATAAACATTTATATGTGTCTGTGTTAGTTTTGGAATTACTATGAGGCCTTGTAGGGTTACTCCCCACACCTGTTTTATCTTCCCACACCTACATACACACCTGTTTTTATGGCTGGTATGACAAATCCCATTGATATGGAGGGTTTCCACAAGAGAATTTGGTTGTTTGCCAAAATTTTTCTCCCCAAGTACCACCAGGGCCTTGTAGGCCTACTCCCCACACTAGTTATCTCCCCACACCTACATACACACCTGTCTTCATGGTAGATGTTACAGAACACATTGAAGTGCTTTCTTTTCATGGGAAAAGCTGGTTATTTCCAACCCCCATACCTATAGGCCTACTCTCCACAGCCTAGTAATCTCCCCTGACCTACAAACACCTGTTTTCATGGTTGGTGTGACAAAACACTTTGAAATGACCTGTTTCAATAAGAAAAATAGGTAGCCATCAAAATTTTCATGTTTTCGATTGTTTTCGAGGGGTACCTATCGTAAACTTTTTTTGAACTTTGACGCTCGATTGTGTGGTAACCATTAGGCCTACGGGGGTACGGATTGCATTGTCAGGTATGTAAATTCTTTCTCATTAGCCAGAACACAGTCAGTTTGCCCTTGGTGAAAGTCGCCAAAACACCCACGAATTGCGGTTGTGGGAGGTACCCTGCCTGAAACAAATGCGGTCTTAGGGGGTTAATTTTGTTTTGGGAAGTCTGTCTTTACCCGAAAAAAAAGACATACAGTGGTTGCAAGAATTGAATGAGAGGGCAACATCACACTTAAGGTATTGATTGGCAAATGTCAGCCTACATTGTTCTGTTGGGATCTGAATGTTAATGAAATTACTCAAAGGAGTGGATGTAACTGCCTGAAGTGACATGCATGGACCTCAGTTAACTTAACTTGCAGTGAATATAAATGGTCTGGATAAACCTGAAGTAGCCCAACTTAACCAGTGGATTACCTGTATTTTATTCATAGTGAAGCCACTGACTTCAGAGATGCAGTGGCTTGATTGTTAGCATACTTGTCTTGTAATGCATGTGTCTCAGGTCTACGTCAACCAGTTGTGGTGGATATTTAAAGTGGATGATGAGAGTATATCCTTTGATATGCTTACAAGTATATGCATCTTTTATGTTTTACTAATAAGATATGTGTATACAGAATATAGCTCAAGCAAACATAGCCATTACAGTAGTGTGAGTGTCATGTGTGTCACTCATCCTACAGACACTGCTTCCTCATTTAATCTTCACCAGCAATGAGAAGGATTAAATTCCACTCATCACTTGTGCTTCCAGGAGAAGGTCAGGTCCTGGAATGGAATTGTTATGGACTGATACAGATATAGACATGCACTACTAGGTCAGCAGCCAATTGAAAGAGGTTCCTTCCACCACTTAGTCCTCACCCATATCACCACCCACTACACAGGAACACAATACCAGCAATGAAGTGAAAGAAATAGTCTATCTATCTATCTATTGCCAGACGTCTCAATCCCGTTTGGGGTGGCCACAAACAAATCACCTCCAAGTTGCCCTGTCCCCCACCATTTCACTCCCCTGCTCCCAACTCACGCCCCCTCTCTCATATACCTCTCCACCCCATCCCTCCATCTCATCCTCGGCCTCCCCCTCCCTCTTCCCCCCTCCACCTCACTCACATACACTCTCTTTGTCAGTCTTTCACCCTCCATCTTCTCCACATGGCCAAACCACCTCAGTGTGTTCCTCATAACGCTTCCTATCAGATCCACATCCACACCACAACGCTCCTTTATATCCTCATTCATCAGCCTGTCTCTCCATGTGACTCCACAGGCTCCTCTTAACCCCTACACCGCGGGCTTGTTTACCAATGACTTGCTTGTCCCGCGGGGTTATTTGGGCTCCGACAGACTCTCAAAAAATATTTGCCAAAAATCAGTTATTAGTCCTAGAATAATAAAATTACTTATGCTTATGGCATATACCTTCAGCTTTCTCCTGGAATGATTGTTGAGCCTTCGTCTGTTACTGTAGGACTTGTGGAGACCTCTGAATTAGGGTAACGAAGTCTCCACTTTACACTTCCCGACAACCCGTAATATGATTACCACAGCCAGATACAAACACTATAAACACTATTCTACAATTTTCAAGTAGTTTGGGATCCATACTCAAAAAAAGACACTGTGAAAGCAATGGAAATTACGAGCGCGTCTGATCGTCGCACTGGCACTAGTTCGCTCTTGGTACTCTGTCGTTTATTATTCATAAAACCCCTCACACTTTATATTTCTATTACTATATAACACTTATATATATCTACAGTCTTTATCCATAAGTTTCCTTCAGTAGTATTAGTTTATTGTCACTGTAGGGATTCAATTTCTTTCATTAAAATACGTAGCATTCACTTTCTCGTCCTGTATACTAGCATTGAGAGTGAATGTCACTTTCATCTTCACTGTCATAACTCATAGCATTCAGACATGCTAGAGTGAAACTTTCACTTTCATTACTCCTAGGGTATATACTCGTATTCTTATAATACTACTCATTTACATTTCTATTTACGTTCTCTATTTTATTTACGTTATTTACATTTCTATTTTATTTACACTGTGTTATGCACTGTCACTTGAAGTAACTTATAAAACTATTTTCCATTGTTCACGTATATTTACATTCATTACTTTCACTTGCTGTTTACACATTATTTACACATTATTTACAATTCCACTTGCACTGTTTTGCTCAATAGAAAGATCGTAGTCACGCTTTTATCAATTGTCAGCCCTTTACCTCTTTCCACATGAGGTTTAGTAGGGGGTAAAGGTCACAGGGCCCTTTGCATGGGGGTGAAAAAGTCCTTGAAGTCAGCAAGAAGAAACATACGTACCCTCACTTCGGAAGATGAGAGCAAACTGATAACGGAGGGCCGGGGTAGAGGCCTACATAGGGGATATTCAGAGCTACCAATGTTAGCTCTTGAAACAGCTATGTCTAGCACTGAAATGATTGGCAGGAAATCTAGACAATACATTATAAATTAGGTAGTTCCAGGTGAATGTAAATATCACTTAGGCTTCTCCCTTCCCTCCTTACATGTATATTTATTACGAAAATAGATTATACGGCATATTTCAAAGGGAAAAAAACAGCAAAAATTAGCGAACGAGTGCACGTGAGGTGTTGTCAGGTGATAATTAGCCAATTCCAGGTGTATGGCACTCTCACTTACCTTATTTCTTTCTTGTATATATTATTTGGTATAAGAATAGGACATAGGGCTTATTTCAATGGATGAAATCAGTGAAAAATTCCAGGGAAGATTTACTTAGCGTAGCACAGCCGGGCAGGCGAGAGGATAGGGTAATGGAGGGGGGGTAGGGAGGGGAGTCAAGAACGGGGAGAAATGGCTAAATTGTCAACAATGGATGGGAGTATACAGTAGATGAGATTAGGAGTGCTGACTAGTGTTGGACATTGGCAGTACTGATAGATGATACAAGCCCCCACTTGGAAGCCCGGGTGAATTCAAAATAACACAGAATCACAAAAGCGACGCCCCGCGGTATGATCCCTTGCTCCCAAGCGTCACGAAAGTGACGCCCCGCGGTTAAGGGGTTAAATAACTCATTTCCACTGCTCTCACTCTTGACTTGTGTCCTTCCAACAACGTCCAAGCTTCACTTCCATACATTAGAGTTGGTATCACAATACTGTCATGTAGTAACTTTTTCACTTCCATGCTCACTTCCCTGTTTCTTATCACTGCTTTCAAAGAACCAGCAACCTTTCTTCCCTGCTGTACCCTTTCAAGCACTTCACCCTCCAAACCTCCATCCTTACTCATCACACTACCCACGTACTTAAACGTACTCACATTTTCCAATTCCTCATCATCCAACCTCGCTGTACATTAACTGACTTCACCTCTCTCAAAGACCATCACTTTACTCTTCCCTACATTCACCTTTAGATTCCGTTTCTTACACACTCTCCCACACTCATCCACCAAGCCTTGCAGCTCCCCTTCGTCTTCACTCAACAACACAGTATTATCTGCAAACAACAGTACAGGAGTTTCCAAACACTATCCTCTCTCACCAGGGCCACTCCAACATCCACTACCCTACCTTGTACCTCTTTTATTACCCCATCCATGTACAGATTGAACAACCATGGAGACATGACACATCCCTGTTTCAAACCAACTTTCAAAGAGAAAAATTCACTTTGTTCACCATCCACACGCACTGCAGCCTTCTCACCATCGTACATACTCTTCACAGCATTCAACAACTTCCCATCTACTCCATGTATTCTTAACACTTTCCACAATCCTTGTCTATCCACCCTGTCATATGCTTTCTCCAAATCCATGAAAGCCGCATACAACTTCTTTCCCTTCTCTAGAAACTTTTCCACTAAAGATCTAAGAATGAATATCTGATCTACAGAACCTCTTCCCTTCCTAAAGCCTCCCTGTTTTTCTCCAACTAATTTCTCTGTTCTTTCTCTAACTCTGTCAATAAGTATCCTACCATACATTTTTCCTATTATACTAAGAAGACAAATGCCACTATGATTGCCACACATTTTTTTTTTTTTTTTTTCCTTTGTACAAGGGAATAATTATACCTGACTTCCAATCCTCCGGGACTCTACCTTCCTCCCAGGCCAATCTACACATCTTCCACATCCATTCTACTACTATCTCTCCCCCATGCTTCAGCATTTCACCACACACTCCATCAATTCCTGGGGCTTTCCCCGATTTAACTTTCTTCATTGCTTCCACAACTTCTATCCTACTAATTTCTTCCTGTCTTCTCACCTCCCTCCTTCTCCCAGCCATTCCCCAGCCACTTATACTCGCATTACTTCCATCCTCTATGTTCAACAATTCCTTAAAGTGTTCTCTCCATCTGCTCACTTTTTCTCCCTTCTCCACTAGTAATCTACCATTTTTATCTTTCACTCCCCTGCTAACTTCACTTCCACCCTGTCTTACTCTTTTCACCTCTTTCCAGAACATTTTCTTACAGTCCCTCCACTTTACTCTCAAATTCCTTCCAAATTCCTCATCCACTCTCTTCTTACTCTCTCTTACTAATCTTTTCATCTCTCTCTTTCTTTCTGCATATAACTCTCTCTTCCGCCTCTCAACTTCTTCCACGCCCCTATTTCTCATCCATTCATTGTATGCTTTCTTCTTTTGTGTCACAGCCTGTCTCACCTCTTCAGTCCACCACGCTGTTCCTTGCACCCCTCTGTCTTCTCTTCCTTCCACACACCACATCACATGCTGCACATATTTCTTCTGTAAATATCCTACATACACCTTCCACGTCTCCCATCTGCTCCAATTCATATTTGCCCAATCATTCCTCCACTTCTCTCTTATACTCTGCCTTTTTCTCATCCTCTTGTAACCTTTCCACTCTCCTTGCAACTACTCCTTCCTCTCGTCTTTCCCTTCTTCTGTTCCTCCATCTTACTTGAATCCTAATTCTGGCCACCACCAAGTAGTGGTCAGAAAGTCCACTCCCCCAACCTCTATAAGCTCATGCATCCATTACAAATCTTCGCATCCTTTCATCCACACACACATAATCAATCATTGCCTTCCTTTCATTCAGTTCACCACCCGCCCTTCTCATCACTCGCCATGTATACATGTGGATCATTTTATGCCTGAAGAGGGTATTGGCTATCACCAACCCCTCCCAGCACAAATGTACTATTGTATAAATTTTAATGGTACCTGTAAAGCCATTTTCATGAAGTCTGTAAATGTATTGGAAACTTTAAAATAAATCACAGTGTTGACCAAGGCTCATTAACAAGGTTACATTACTCAAGTGATGTGTAATAGAACTTAGCTGATACTGAAGTGTAGTTGAACAAAGCAAAACACAGGTCAAGGAGGGCTCGGAAATTATTCGTTAGATTTTATTTTGTTTCCTTCCGACATGTTTGTATGCATTGGCTTTGGCCACCTAGTGGCAGGTTTCCATGCTGCTCGATCTCCGGCAGCCTCCTTATTCAGTCCTTTATCCCTGAGGTCACACTCTGACCTTGTCCTAGGTCCTTTTTTTGGTGTACCTCTTACAACCTTACCTCCATTGTGTTCACACTACTGTACTCACTTTCTGTACTCAGTTTTCATCCCCCATCCTCTCCACATGTCAAAATCATCTCTGTCTACCCCTCCTCATCACAGAACCAGTACTCTCCAGTCCCATCCATACTCACAGCTCATCCATTGTTAAGCTAACCTCCCCCCCCAGGCTCCACATTGAAGTATTATACTAACACTACATTATAGTATATTATGGTAGTATACCAACACTAGATGTAATTAGCAGTCATGTGGTGATCATTTCATGTTCCATTATTTTTATTTGGTAAGTCACAATGGATAGGTAAGCTGCCACAAAAACAGACCGTGAAAGAAGTTTCATTGGCTAATGCAGTTCAGAATGTAGCAAAGTCAGGCATGTTGTGTAGGGGTATTAGGCTGCAGTCAGATTTGGTCATTCTGTTTTTTCATCACAGTTGACAGGGTTTGTGATCAGATGTTCATCATAATCATCATCATCATCATCATCATCATCATCCAATCCTACGTTGCCATATGAGGAGTGTAGGAGCCTGGGGCTAGGCAAGTTGGCCCTGACATTTAAGATGACAATGACCAGCCTCACTCATCCCTGAGTGACATTACGTTAGCAATAAACCCCAACCATCCCTTGGATATAAACCTTCTCTGGTTCTAATTACCCACTAAACCACCAGGTGCTAAAATTTGGTTATATGGTTACCACCCAGTGAAGTAAATGGTTTCCTGGTGTACAGGAAACCATTTGGCCTGTCACTTAGTGTAGTCACCCACAGGCAGAAGGAAGAGGAAAGAATGAAGGAAAGACAGAAGAGGGAGTGTAAAGTCACCCTTAGGCAGAAGGATGAGGAAAGAATGAGGGAAAGAAAGACAGAAGAGGATGGAAGGAAAGAAGGATGGAGGAGAGGAAAGGGCAGACACCCGAGAGCAGCACTACATCGAGTGACTGGATGGTGAGTGCCCCCACCAACCACAATCAGATACAGTATACAACATATGGAAATAACTGAATTTGACATCCAGTGATATCCACCCCTAATATCCTTTGGGAAGTACAGCACAGCCTCAGTTTATAAATAGGATGGATTAAGAGTTTGGGAGGAATCTGAGTGTGAAATGGAGGGAGAGTAAGAAATTGTTTTGGAAGGAGGTAAAGAACGTAAGGCAGTGTGAAGGGGGAAATAATAGGGGAGTGAAAGATAGGAATAATAGATTGTTGGTGGAGAAGAGAGAGAAATTGAGGAGATGGAAGGAGCACTTTGAGGATTTTTTGAATGTAGAGAGTGAGAGCAGTGTGAGTATAAGTGGTTGGGGAATGGCTGGGAGAAGAAGAGATGAGAGGAGGGAGAGAGAGATCAGTAGGGCAGAAGTAGTGGAAGCGATGAAGAAGATTAAGCTGGGAAAGGCCTCAGGAATTGATAGAGTGTGTGGTGAAATGCTTAGGTATGGGGGTGAGATTGTTGTGGAGTGGATATGGAAGTTGTGTAGATTGGCTTGGGAAGAGGGAAGGGTTCCAGAGGACTGGAAATCAGGTATAATTGTTCTTCTTTACAAAGGAAAAGGGGAGAGAGAAGTATGTGGTAACCATAGGGGTATTTGCCTTCTTAGTGTGACTGGTAAAATATATGGTAGAATACTCATTGATAGGGTTAGGCATATGACAGAGGAGCTAGTTGGAGAAGAACAAGGGGGATTTAGGAAGGGAAAAGGGTGTGTAGATCAGATATTTGTTCTAAGATGTTTAGTGGAGAAGTATCTAGAGAAGGGAAGGAAAGTGTATGCTGCCTTCATGGACTTGGAGAAAGCTTATGACAGAATAGATGGCAAGGTATGTGGAAGGTATTAAGAATATATGGAGTGGAAGGGAAATTGTTGAGTGCTGTGAAGAGTATGTACAAGGGGGCTAGGGCTACGGTGCGAGTGGATGGTGAGCTGAGTGAGTTCTTTGATCTCAACGTGGGACTGAAACAGGGGTGTGTGATGTCTCCATGGCTGTTTAATATATATATGGATGGGGTTGTAAAGGAGGTGCAAGGTAGGGCAGTGGATGTGGGGTTGGCCCTAATGAATGAGGGTGAGATTTGGAAGCTTCCTGTGTTGCTGTTTGCTGATGATACAGTATTGTTGAGTGAAGATGAATGGGAGTTGCAAGGTTTGGTGAATGAATTTGGGACAGTGTGTAGGAGGAGGAAGCTGAAAGTTAATGTAAACAAAAGTAAAGTTATGGTGTTTGAGAGGAATGAAGTCACAGAGTGTGCAGTGAGGTTGGATGGTGAGGATATGGAGAATGTGAGTGCATTCAAGTACTTGGGCAGTGTGATGAGTAAGGATGGAACTTTGGGGGATGAAGTACGTGAAAGGGTACAGCAGGGAAGGAAGGTTGTTGGTACACTGAAAGCAGTGATGAGAAATAGGGAGGTGAGTATGGAAGTTAAGAAGTCACTGCATGATGGTATTGTGATCCCTACCCTGACGTATGGAAGCGAGGCGTGGACCTTGCAAGAGGGGAACAAGTCAAGAGTGAGAGCAGTGGAAATGAGTTACTTGAGAGGAGCATGTGGAGTGACGTGGAGGGACAGGTTGATGAATGAAGAAGTGAAGGAACGTTGTGGGGTAGATGTGGATGTGGTTGAGAAGATTAGGAGAAATACACTGAGGTGGTTTGGACATGTGGAGAGAATGGAGAATGAAAGACTGACTAAGAGGGTGTATGTAGGTGAGGTGGAGGGAGGGAGAGGGAGGGGTAGACCGAGGATGAGGTGGAGGGATTGAGTTGAGAGGTATATGAGGGAGGGGGGTGTGAGTTGGGGGGAGGGTAGTCAAATGGTGGGTGACAGAGTGACTTGGAGGCGTTTTGTCTACGGCCACCCTTTGCGGGATTAGGGCGTCGGGCTATAGATAGATAGATAGATAGATAGAATAAAGAAGATTAATGAAATTATCTTTCCCAACATTCACTGAATAATTAGTATGCTTGGTGACAGGAGCCAAAATAAAAGAGGGCATTGCAAGATAACTAAAAACTACATGAGGCAGAGATAGAACCACTCGCATTGGTGCTCAAACATCGACAGGAGTGACAACTGGGAGGTGCCTGTATGCTCCAGCTGATCAAAATCATGCCAATTTTAGTGTTTATTTTTTATTTTTTTATTATTATTTTTTTACGTTGCCACAACATGACTGGGCCTACTTATACAGTACACTACTGTATGTTGTTATTAACAATCCAGTGGTGAGGGTATATTGTACATGGGATTCTAATGCTCATACAGGTTATTGTCCAAAAGTTGGAAGAGAAGGGTTGGGGAAGGATGCCAGAAGCAGTAAATATTTCACGCTGCATCAGGTAAACATTTCTGTTTTAACAGGTTTTGAGGAATTATCGAAAGCCACTTATAATTGTTGGACCTAAGATTCTCCTTCGCCTGCCAGCTGCCACATCAGGTCTGGATGAGATGGGACCAGGAACACATTTCATTCCAGTTATTGGTAAGTGCAAATATGACTGTAAATTGTCTTACTTACATTTTGTGACAAGGAATAAAGAGTTGAGTGTTAGGGTAGTCATTGCATAGCATTACTGTGAAATCCACTCTAACATATGGAAGTGAACCTTGGATTTTGCAGGAAGAATACCAGTCAAGAGTGAGAGGAGTGGAAATGAGTTATGAGAGGAGCATTTGGAGTTGCATGGGAAGACAGATAGAAAAATAAGGAAATTCAGGGGTGTTGTGACATTGATGTGGATATCCTGAAAAGTGCTGGAGGGAGTGCTCTTCAGTGGTTTGGCTATGTTGAATGAATGGAGAGTGAGAGATTGACAAGGAGAATGTGAATGAGGTGGAGGGAGAGAAGGAAACAGAGAATGAAGGGAAGGGACATAGTGGAAAGCATGTGTGAATGAGAATGGCATGAGATAGAGGAAGGGCTACCTGGTGGTGGAGGACAGGTTAATATGAAGGCAATTTTATTTATGGTCATCCCTTTCCGGATTAAGGAGTCAGATTATAGGTAGATAGATATTTTTTTTCTCATTATTATTATTTTTATTTTTTTTACTAGTGATAAGAAACAGGGAAGTGAGCATGGATGTGAAAAAGTTACTACATGACAGTATTGTGATACCAACTCTAACGTACGGAAGTGAAGCTTGGACGTTGTTGGAAGGACACAAGTCAAGAGTGAGAGCAGTGGAAATGAGTTATTTAAGAGGAGCCTGTGGAGTCACATGGAGAGATAGGCTGACGAATGAGGTTATAAAGGAACGTTGTGGTGTTGATGTGGATGTGATAGGGAGCGTTATGAGGAACACACTGAGGTGGTTTGGCCATGTGGAGAGGATGGAGGGTGAAAGACTGACGAAGAGAGTGTATGTGAGTGAGGTGGAGGGGGGAAGAGGGAGGGGGAGGCCGAGGATGAGATGGAGGGATGGGGTGGAGAGGTATATGAGAGAGGGGGGTGTGAGTTGGGAGCAGGGCAGTGAAATGGCGGGGGACAGGGCGACTTGGAGGCGATTTGTTTGTGGCCACCCCAAACGGGATTGAGGCGTCTGGCAATAGATAGATAGATAGATAGACTCATTATTTTAATATAATCAGGAGAAATCTTGGATACAAAAAATGTTCAGAGCTGTCATGGTTCATATTTTGACTGAGAATAAGGAATCCGAGATTATATTCCAGGTTATGATGGACAGCGCAGTTTATCTTTTGAAAGCTCTTCCAATCAGAGTTAAGGCAGTTGTATCCTCCTCCCCCCTCCTTCTCCTTTGTACTGTATGTATCACTCAAGTCTGCCTCTGGCCTTTACAAATTAGCCTTCAGCTGATCATGTCCAGACGTGCGAGATCAGCCACAACTGACTCTTCTTCAAGTAGTAGGTCTTTGTCTTTGCTGTGCACACCTATTTTCAGTTTATTATTTTTTAAGTAATGTGTACTAGATATCTGTGTATTACTTTTTTGCAGTACTTTTATATATGTATGTAACAGCATTCTCCAAACCCTAAAAGCCATTTTTCATGTTCAGTAGGTCAGTTTTGGAGGTAGCCAAGGAAGTGGGATCTTTTCAGAAAGCTGATGAATCATTGACAAGCTTTGTACAGTATATCTTCATGCTTTGTTAGCCATTATGAAAGGAGGCAAGTAACATTGCACCCACTCTCAGCTCAGAGTAGTCTGGGGTGGTTCCTTCTGGTCATTACTTCTAATGTTTGCATGGTGTTGTAACTTGTAAGCGTCTTGAAAAAATTTTTGTATGATAAGGGCATGCTGTTGGTTTTGCAAAAGCCTTTTTTTAATACTGTTGTATTTGAAAGCTGAGTGTCATTAAATTGTTAACAAATTTTTTTTTATTATGCTCTTTTTCTAGGAGATAACATACCACCTGAGAAAGTGAAGAAGGTGATATTTGTGACTGGAAAGCATTATTACACATTAGTGAGTGAAAGGCAGTCACGAGGAATCACTGACACTGCCATCATCAGACTGGAGAGCCTCTGCCCTTTCCCCACCAGCCACATCAATGATGAAATTGCAAAATACAAAAAAGCAAAAGGTAAGATTTTTATTTGTTACAGTATACCCTACACTGGGGTACATTATAGTGAAGCTTTACATTATATATATGTATATATATATATATATATATATATATACAGTAATCACTCCAATATCCAACGTAATAGAGCCATTGGTAGGTCCCATAGCACTTATTTATACACCCAAATATATCAATAAGGCACATATATGACTGTAAATATATGCAAATATATATATATATGAGGGTTTATAAGTATATTCATATATTAATATATATTCTGGTACTTATGGAAGTATAGTATATAAAGTATATGAAACATTTAAGTATATATGGAAAAAAGTATAGTATATACATTCTATCTATCTTACAGCAAGTCCCTGGCCACCTCAATGAATAACCGCCTCCTCTCGGACTCTGCAGTAAGAACGATTTCCTGAAGCACTTGCAGTACACTCTTCCTGAAGTCTTGCACTGAACTTAGTCAATAACACACAGAAGTCCGTTCTCTTCACAGTGTTCACTTTAGTCCAAATAATGTTCCATTTAAATTTAGTGTTGCACATTTTTCACTGCACAACACTCAAAATTCCCGTGTGGTCTAGTGGAGAAACTGTCAATCGTTGACTGACGCGATGCGCTGCCTGAAAGCACGCACTTCCTCCACGAGTCCCAAGGGCCCCATCTCCCTGTCGCAGTCCGGGTGTTCCAGGTAGTCTCTGATACCCAGGATCGCCCTCGTCGTCGTCCAACCATTCACGAACATCGTCCACATCAACAACGTCGCCCACGTCCTTCCCTGTGCTCGTCCTCGTCCTCGAGAACAACCATCACCTCGTCCAGGAACTTCCCGCTTTGTTGCCACGATCACTCACATATATATATATATATATATATATATATATATATATATACATACAGGTAAACCCTCAATTCACGCGAGGGTTATGTTCCCAGACCCTTCGTGTATGTGGTAAATTCGCATATACGTTCTGCCCATGTGCGCACATAATTACGCATGTGTATTAACTGTATTACATCTGAATAATACTGTTTATGCACTACATACACCTACTAAACTAGCATAAAGTATGAAAAACAACAAAAATGTAAGAAGTTTACCACTGAAAGCTGACAAGCACAGGCGCAGGTGGAGAAACTCAGTCTGGTGCACTAGCTCTCACTGCCTCCCATATGCTACATTCTCTGCCTTCTTTATTGTACGAACAGTTGACTCATTCACTCCAAACATACGGTTCCAAGACAGTTCACAGGCATAGGTGGAGACACTTTAGCACAGTCTGATGCACTAGCTCTCACTGCCTCCCGTATGCTATGTTCTGCCTTCTTAATTGTACGAACAGTTGACTCATTCACCCCAAACATACGATTCCGAGACTTCACCGTCAAGTCGATTCATCGTTTAAACATGGACGATTTCCCATCAGGACAATTCGCACCCTGGACGATTCCCCGTCATTCTATAAACTTACTTATTATTAAATAATTAATACTTTAATAACTAATTTTCAGGGGGATTTTATAACTCATATAAGTAAAAAACCCCCGTCATTCTATAAACATACTTATTATTAAATAATTAATACTTTAATAACTAATTTTCAGAGGGATTTTATAACTCATATAAGTAAAAAACTAGTGTACTGTACTTGCTAAATCAACTGTTACGTAAATAAATAACGGGGAATCGTCCTGACGGCGAATTGTCACCGACATTCCTTCCCTAAGTTTGCCCAACAATTTAACTTTCTCTGTCATCAACATCACTTTACGAGTCCATTTTGGTGTGTTACCACATGCATCACTAGCACTATGCTTAGGCCCCATGTTGGGAAACAAGGCACGCAATCATTGGAAGACAGAAAAATAAGCAACAAATAACGACTCATGAGTCATGCATGGTTCGACTGTCGGATTCAAACTGACTGTGTGGTGCGTGGTAGACCGACCTTCCACACACACACACACACACACACACATATGTATGCACAAGGGCAGCTGTTAGGTATGTTTATATTTTATTTATTTGTCTCATGTATTAAAATTATTTATTTGAATACAGTAATCCCTCCAATATCCGACGTAATAGAGCCATAGGCAGGTCCGGATAGTGGTCCTGTCCGGATATTGGGCCCCAGCTTATGGACTTGTACTTATGGACCCTAACTCTGAAAAACACCTATACAACTCCCTCTGGACATGCATTGCACCTATTTAACCCCTACACCGCGGGCTTGTTTACCAATGACTTGCGTGTGCCGCGGGGTTATTTGGGCTCCGACAGACTCTCAAAAAATATTTGCCAAAAATCAGTTATTAGTCCTAGAATAATAAAATTACATATGCTTATGGCACATACCTTCAGCTTTCTCCTGGAATGATTGTTGAGCCTTCGTCAGTTACCGTAGGACTTGTGGAGACCTCTGAAGTAGGGTAACGAAGTCTCCACTTTACACTTCCCGACAACCCGTAATATGATTACCACAGCCAGATACAAACACTATAAACACTATTCTACAATTTTCAAGTAGTTTGGGATCCATACTAAAAAAAAAAAACACTGTGAAAGCAATGGAAATTACGAGCGCGTCTGATCGTCGCACTGGCACTAGTTCGCTCTTAGTAGTCTGTCATTTATTATTCATAAAACCCCTCACACTTTATATTTCTATTACTATATAACACTTATATATATCTACAGTCTTTATTCATAAGTTTCCTTCAGTAGTATTAGTTTATTGTCACTGTAGGGATTCAATTTCTTTCAGTAAAATACGTAGCATTCACTTTCTTGTCCTGTATACTGGCATTGAGAGTGAATGTCACTTTCATCTTCACTCTCATAACTCATAGCATTCAGACATGCTAGAGTGAAACTTTCACTTTCATTACTCCTAGGGTATATACTCGTATTCTTATAATACTACTCATTTACATTTCTATTTACGTTCTCTATTTTATATACATTATTTACATTTCTATTTTATTTACACTGTGTTGTGCACTGTCACTTGAAATAACTTATAAAACTATTTTCCATTGTTCACGTATATTTACATTCATTACTTTCACTTGCTGTTTACACATTATTTACACATTATTTACAATTCCACTTGCACTGTTTTACTCAATAGAAAGATCGTAGTCACTCTTTTATCAATTGTCAGCCCTTTACCTCTTTCCACACGAGGTTTAGTAGGGGGTAAAGGTCACAGGGCCATTTGCATGGGGGTGAAAAAAGGCCTTGAAGTCAGCAAGAAGAAACATACGTACTCTCGCTTCGGAAGTTGAGAGTAACCTGATAACGGAGGGCCAGCTGGAGGCCTGCTAAGGGTTATTCAGAGTTACCAATATTACTTCTTGAAACAGCTAAAGTCTAGCACTGATATGATTGGCAGGAAATCTAGACAATACATTATAAATTTGGTAGTTCCAGGTGAATGTAAATATCACTTAGGCTTCTCCCTTCCCTCCTTACATGTATATTTATTTCGAAAATAGATTAGAGGCCTACTTGGGAGATATATATTCAGAGCTACCAATGTTAGATCTTGAAACATCTTTGTTTAGCACTGATATGATTGGCAGGAAATCTAGACAATACATTATAAATTAGGTAGTTCCAGGTGAATGTAAATATCACTTAGGCTTCTCCCTTCCCTCCTTACATGTATATTTATTACGAAAATAGATTATAGGGCATATTTCAAGGGGAAAAAAACAGCGAAAATTAGTGAACGAGTGCACGTGAGGTGTTGTCAGGTGATAATTAGCCAATTCCAGGTGTTTGGCACTCTCACTTACCTTATTTCTTTCTTGTATATATTATTTGGTATAAGAATAGGACATAGGGCTTATTTCAATGGATGAAATCAGTGAAAAATTCCAGGGAAGATTTACTTAGCGTAGCACGGCCGGGCAGGCGAGAGGATAGGGTAATGGAGGGGGGGTAGGGAGGGGAGTCAAGAATGGGGAGAAATGGCTAAATTGTCAACAATGGATGGGAGTACAGATGAGATTAGGAGTGCTGACTAGTGTTGGACATTGGCAGTACTGATAGATGATACAAGCCCCCACTTGGAAGCCCGGGTGAATTCAAAATAACATAGAATCACAAAAGCGACGCCCCGCGGTATGATCCCTTGCTCCCAAGTGTCACGAAAGTGACGCCCTGCGGTTAAGGGGTTAAGACCCAAATCACACCAATAAGGGACATAAAAGACTGAAATAAATATAAAAGAAACATAAAATGAGGGTTTAGAGGTGAGTTTATACAATATTAAACATTCTGGGTACTTACAAGTCCCTTGCTCCTGGACTGGTTTGAACCGCCAGTTTGCAGTCCACAGTTAATCCTCTGCACTCTAAATTCTAATTTCTTAACACTGCACAACACTGTAAATTCCTGTGTGTTCTAGTGGCAAGGTATTGCAGTTTATTCACTGTTTATTCACAAAAAACAAGCACCTGTGGCTTGCACTGTTATGAGTATCTGCTCTCCATCGGAGTTAAGCTGTGACTGTTGATGTTGGTGGGGTAACAGAGTTGCCAGATCGTAACAGCCACATTACCAATCTCCTCAACTTTCATTGTCAAATATAACTTTTCATTACCAAATTCGTAAAGCTAGCATAATTCTTCACTAATTATATATACAAGTGGAAATACATGTAATCACTCTCCTTATAACTAACACCATGTTGATTATTTTCACACTATGTAGGGTAGCAGATTAATCAGAAAGAGCAAACAATCCACCATCTCCATCCTGTGTATCCTCATACATGTGAAAAATCCATTTGGTAATGCATTATTCTAATTCATTACCAAAACGCAATTTTATTACCAAATTGGCCCACACTTGGTAATGAAAAATACCAAATGGCAACCTGACAGGGGAGGGGGGAGGGGGAGGAAGGAAGGGGTGAAGGGACCATGGTGTAACAGCTGTTCGGCGCCAGGCGGGAATTTCAAATTATGGAAGGGAAAAAAGTCAGATTTTTTTCGAATTTTTTGCGGTTTTTGGCCCATTTTGGGAATATTGGATCCCAGGAGGATTATGTCCGGTTAGTGGGGATGTTCGGATATTGGGCATATGGATATTAGAGGGATTACTTACTATAATTTAATTATTGTACGAAAAATTCATGGATAACTGATATCGCATGATAAAAGTTCGCGTGAATTAAGGGATTATCTGTATACATACTGTATATATATATATATATATATATATATATATATATATATATATATAGAAGGAGGCCGTAGCACGTTCCGAACAGGGTAGTACTCCTGAGGGGAATGCCCAATTTCCGGACATCCCCAATAACCGGACATTTTCGTCCCGGGATCCAACATTCCCAAAATGGGTCAGAAACCGCAAAAAATTTGAAAAAAAAAATCCGACTTTTTCCTGCCCGTTATTTGAAGTTGGCGCACGTGGCGTGGGCCAGCTGTGTTTTGGTGCCTTGTTCCGCCGACGTCCGCTAGAGCACCCCTGCGTCCTCCCCACTTACCACCCGTCTCTCGTTGTGTGTGCACGCTCGTCGTCATGGCCGCCCACGTGCTCGCTTTTGTGGTAGTGCCTTACCTGCTGCAGGCTCTTCTGCTGCTCTCGTGCCTCTCCTTCGTGTGTGTGATGATGGCCTCACCACCTGGGAAGAGGAAGAGAGTGGTTCTGAGGCTGGAGAAGAAGATGGAGATATTGGACAAGGTGGATGCGGGATGGTCTTCCTCACGCATTCTTCGTGAATTCAACCTGGCCCGATCTACTTTGTTTGATATCAAGAGATCCCGCGACAAACTCATACAGTACACGGTTGACTTCTCGTCGAAAAACAAACGCAATGTGGAGAGGAAGGCAATGTATACTCCCAAGTATGCAGAAGTCAACCGCTTCACATTGATTTGGTATTGACAGCAATGTGCTGCTGGTGTGATGGTGCGTGGCACGGAGCTGAAGGCTGCTGCTGAGAAGTTTGCAAGGCTTCACGACGCCCTAGACTTCAAGGCATCCGAAGGTTGGCTCTTCGCGTTCAAGTTACGACATGGCCTTACCAACCGCAAGTCTCATGGCGAAGCTTTAGACACCAACGAGGATGGAATAGACGAGTTTCGGCACAAGGTGAAGGGCTTGATTGACAGGGAGGGCCTCACTCTCGGTCAAGTCTACAACGCTGACGAAACTGGCTTATTCTATCGCTCTTTGCCTACGAACACTCTAGCCGAGGAGATGGAGAAGCATGTACCTGGCCGCAAGCTCTGCAAGCAACGGACATCTGCTTTGTGTTGTGACAATGCTAACGGCATGCACCGGCTCAAGCCCGTTATTGTTGGCCGTGCAAAACAGCCTCGGTGTCTTCGTGGGGTGATGGATGTCCTTCCTGTCGTCTGGTACCATTCCTTGAAGGCATAGTTCACAGCCCAGATCTTGGAAGACTGGTTCCACCGCCATTTCGTCAAGGAGTTCATCCATTACCAGACTGAGAAACTGGGAATCCCACGTGACCAGGTAAAGGTCCTCCTTCTCCTTGACAATGCACCTGCCCACCCGTGCGACAAGGAGTTGGTGGCTGAGAATGGGCGCATTAGGTGCATGTTTCTGCCGCCTAATACTACTGCTCTCATCCGACCAATGGACCAAGGAGTGATCGTGGCGACGAAGAGGCTGTACCGACGGAAGTTCCTGGACGAGGTGATGGTTGTTCTCGAGGACGAGGATGAGCGCAGGGGGGGATGGGACACGCGAGACCAGTGGACTTTGGAAAACCTTCACCGCTACAACATCAAGTCTGCCATCTACAACTGGGCCAGTGCATGGAAGGAAATCCCTGTGACGACTAGAAAATGGTTGGTCTCATCTGCTTCTTGGAACGGATGTGGAGCACGATTTCCTAGGTTTTGACGTGGATGACTTCCATGCACGTCTATGTGCGCATTGGGACGATGTTGATGTGGACGAAGTGCGTGAGTGGTTGGATGATGACGAGGGCGATCCTGGGTATCAGACATTGTCTGATATCGAGATCGCATCTTCATTTGCAGGTGTCAGTACGCAGCTTGAAGATTCCAACGAGGACGGCGACGATGATGCGGACTCCTCTCAACGGGACACTACTTCAGCCATCCCCAAGCTGAGTGCACTCCGGAACACCTAGAGTTCGTTCTGGACTACCTGGAGCACCCGGACTGCGACAGGGAGATAGGGCCCATGGGACTTGTGGAGAAAGTGCGCGCTTTCAGGCAGCGCATCATTAATCGTCAAAATCGTCGTTCCTTGCATCAATCAACCATTGACAGCTTTTTCAGGCCCGTGACCCCTGCTGTGCCCAGCCCTGGCTCCACTCCATTGCCTCCTCAAGACAGGCCCTCATGCTCCAAGCCACAGCCCAGCACATCAGGCACTGTGGAATCACCACTCGACGTGAGTTTGCGCCTCTCTTCAGAGTCGTCTGCAGTGGGTACGCCATCACCACAACCCAGCGATGCACCCCTAGGTCACCTGCATGAGCTACTCTCAGACTCTGACAGTGATTAGATGCCTAGAACTTCTCCACTAGATCACATGGGAATTTACAGTGTTGTGCAGTGAAAAAAACAGTGCATAGTGTTAAGGACTTTGAGTTCTGAGTGAAAAGACAAAGATTTAATTGACTTTCAATGTAACGTAAATTAACTAGAGTGTGTTATGTTTAGAAAATGGTTTTATGAGTGGAAAGACTTTAAGTACAGAGTGGAACACTTATTTCATTAAGGTACAATGGAGTGCAAGTAAGACCAGAGTACGCAGTGTTAAGAGAATGGAATTCTGAGTCCAAATTACTAAGTTCAGTGCAAGACATCATGAACAGTGTACTGCAAGTGCTTCAGGAACTCCTTCTTACTGTCAGAGTCTGAGAGGAGGCAGGTTATTCATCGAGATGGCCAGGAACTTGCTGTAAATACCCAGAATGTCTCATATTGTACTGTATTTTCCATACTTACCTCTAACACCTCATTTCACTCTTTTATGTCCCTTATTGGTGTGAATAGTGTCTTAGGTGCTATGCATGTGCAGTAGGGAGGTGTTTTTCTGAGTTAGGCTAGGTTAGGGTCCATAACTACCAGTCCAGGAGCCAGGGACTTGTTGTAAGTACCCAGAATGTTTAATATTGTATAAACTCACCTCTAAAACCTCATTTTATGGTTCTTTTGGATTTATTTCAGTCTTTTATGTCCCTTATTGGTGTGATTTGGGTCTTAAATAGGTGCAATGCATGTCCAGAGGGAGTTGTATAGATGTTTTTCTGAGTTAAGGTCCATAAGTACAAGTCTAGGAGGCTGGGGCCCAATATCCGGACAGGACCACTATCCGGACATGCCTTTGGCTCTATTACATCGGATATTGGAGGGATTACTATATTTGTGGTAGGTGGGGGCGCTCACCATCCACTCACTCGATGTAGTGCTGCTGTCGGGTGTCTGCCCTTTCCTCTCCTCCATCCTTCTTTCCTTCCATCCTCTTCTGTCTTTCTTTTCTTCATTCTTTCCTTGTCCTTCTGCCTACAGGTGACTTTATACTCCCTCTTCAGTCTTTCTTTCCTTCATTCTTTCCTCTTTCTTCTGTTTGTGGGTGACTCTACACTGAGTGACAAGCCAAATGGTTTCCTGTACACCAGGAAACCATTTACTACCCTGGGTGGTAACCATATAACCAAATATTGGCGCCTCGTGGTTTAATGGGTAATTATTGCACTCCAATCAGATTGAGCCGTTGAAAGTTTATATCCAAGGGGTGGTTGGGGTTTTTTGCTCATGTAATGCCACTCAGGGGTGAGTGAGGTTGGTCACTCTCATCTTAAATGTCAGGACCAACTGCCTAGCCCCAGGCTCCTACACTCCTCATGGGGCAATGTAGGATTGGATGATGGATGGATATATATATATATATATATATATATATGTATGTATATATATAGGAGTGTAGGAGCCCAGGGCTAGGGAAGTTGGTCCTGACATTTAAGATGAGAGTGACCAGCCTCACACGGTGCCATCCTGCTCTGGCACCTTGTGATTTTTGGCTATTCCTTACGTTGTCTGGAAAACTTGCTGGGATCCATTTTCGAAGGGAACAGGACCTTGCCAGGAGGATAAATTCAAAACTGAAGAGTATACCTGTTTCTGAGTACTTGGAGTGCTTTGTTAAGTGGATGACATGGCTCCAGAAGTGTGTAAACCTTAGAGAAGAGAATGTTGATGGAGTATCTCTATTAATCTGAGTGTGAAATGGAGGGAGAGGAAGAAATTGTTTTGGAAGGAGGTAAAGAAAGTAAGACAGTGTGAAAGGGGATATAGTAGGGGAGTGATATATGGGAATAATAGATTTTTGGTGGAGAAGAGAGAGAAATTCAGGAGATGCAAGGAGCACTTTGAGGATTTGTTGAATGTAGAGAGTGAGAGCAATGTGAGTATAAGTGTTTGGGGAATGGCTGGGAGAAGAAGAGATGAGAGGAGGGAGGAAGAGATCAATAGGGCGGAAGTAGTGGAAGCAATGAAGAAGATCTATCTATCTATCTATCTATAGCCCGATGCCCTAATCCCGCACAGGGTGGACGCAGACAAAACACCTCCAAGTCGCTCTGTCACCCACCATTTGACTACCCTCCCCCCAAAATCAAGTTGGGAAAGGCCCCAGGAATTGATAGAGTGTGTGGTGAAATGCTGAGGTATGGGGGTGAGATTGTTGTGGAGTGGATATGGAAGTTGTGTAGATTGGCTTGGGAAGAGGGAAGGGTTCCAGAGGACTGGAAATCAGGTATAATTGTTCCTTTACAAAGGAAAAGGGGAGAGAGAAGTATGTGGTAACCATAGGGGTATTTGCCGTCTTAGTGTGACTGGTAAAATATATGGTAGATTACTCATTAATAGGGTTAGGCATATGACGGAGGAGCTAGTTGGAGAAGAACAAGGGGGATTTAGGAAGGGAAAAGGGTGTGTAGATCAGATATTTGTTCTAAGATGTTTAGTGGAGAAGTATCTAGAGAAGGGAAAGAAAGTGTATGCTGCCTTCATGGACTTGGAGAAAACTTATGACAGACTAGATGGGCAAGGTATGTGGAAGGTATTAAGAATATATGGAGTGGAGGGGAAATTGTTGAGTGCTGTGAAGAGTATGTACGTAGGAGCTAGGGCTACGGTGACAGTGGATGGTGAGCTGAGTGAGTTCTTTGATCTCAATGTGGGACTGAAACAGGGTTGTGTGATGTCTCCATGGCTGTTTAATATATACATGGATGGGGTTGTAAAGGAGGTGCAAAGTAGGGCAGTGGATGTAGGGGTGGCTCTAATGAATGAGGGTGAGATTTGGAAGATTCCAGTGTTGCTGTTTGCTAATGGTACAGTATTGTTGAGTGACGATGAATGGGAGTTGCAAGGTTTGGTGAATGAATTTGGGACAGTGTGTAGGAGGAGGAAGCTGAAAGTTAATGTAAACAAGAGTAAAGTTATGGTGTTTGAGAGGAATGAAGTCACAGAATGTACAGTGAGGTTGGATGGTGAGGATATGGAGAATGTGAGTGCATTCAAGTACTTGGGCAGTGTGATGAGTAAGGATGGAACTTTGGGGGATGAAGTGCGTGAAAGGGTACAGCAGGGAAGGAAGGTTGTTGGTTCACTGAAAGCAGTGATGAGAAATAGGGAGGTAAGTATGGAAGTTAAGAAGTCACTGTATGATAGTACTGTATTGTGATCCCTACCCTGATGTATGGAAGCGAGGCGTGGACCTTGCAAGAGGGGAACAAATCAAGAGTGAGAGCAGTGGAAATGAGTTACTTGAGAGGAGCATGTGGAGTGACATGGAGGGACAGGTTGACGAATGAAGAAGTGAAGGAACGTTGTGGGGTGGATGTGGATGTGGTTGAGAAGATTAGGAGAAATACACTGAGGTGGTTTGGACATGTGGAGAGAATGGAGAATGAAAGACTGACTAAGAGGGTGTATGTAGGTGAGATGGAGGGAGGGAGAGGGAGGGGTAGACCGAGGATGAGGTGGAGGGATGGAGTTGAGAGGAGTATGAGGGAGGGGTGTGTGTGTTGGGGGGAGAGTAGTCAAATGGTGGGTGACAGAGCGACTTGGAGGTGTTTTGTCTGTGGCCACCCTTTGCGGGATTAGGGCGTCGGGCTATAGACAGATAGATAGATAGATATATATATATATATATATATATATATATATATATATATATATATGTGTGTGTGTGTGTGTGTGTTATTATATATATATATATATATTTCTCTATCTCTATCTATCTATCTATCTATCTGTCTATCTATCTATCTATCTATCTATATATATATATATATATCTATATATATATATATATATATATATATATCTATCTATCTATATATATATTTATATCATCTTAAATGTTGGGACCAACTGCTTAGCCCCGGGCTCCTACGCTTCTCAGAGGGCAATGTAGGATTGGATGATGGATGGATGGATGGGTATATATACTGTATATATATAAGAATTATCATGGCATAGCTTTATTGAGTGTGATAGGGAAGGTATATGGAAGAAATATTATAGAGGAAGTAAGAGAGATATCAGAAGTCCTAGTGAGTGATGAACTGGGTGGCTTTAGGAGTGGCAGAGGATGTGTGGATCAGATATATGCAGTGAGACAGATATCAGAGAAGGCTTGTGAGAAGAACCCTAAGGTGTTTATGGCATTCATGGATCTGGAAAAAGCATATGACAAAGTGGACAGAGTAGGATTGTGGAAAGTTTTGCACGTGCATGTTGTAGAGGGTAAGCTGCTAGGTGCCGTCAAGATTTTTTATGATGGTAGTGAAGCATGTGTAAGGGTAAATGGGCATCTAAGTGAATGGTTCACGATCGTTGTAGGAGTGCGATAAGGTTGTGTGATGTCCTCATGTTCAGTATATTTATATGGATGGGGTGATGAGAGAAATAAAAACATGAGTAATGGAGAGGGGGATGACGTTGATAATGAATGGTGATGGATGGAACATCTCAAATTTGTTGTATGCTGATGATGTGGTACTACTTACAAATACTGGACAAGAACTTGGTAGGCGAGTGCAGAGTTTTGCTCATGTCTGTGAGTGTTGTGCCATGCGAGTAAATGTAGAAATGAGTAAATTGATGGTTATTGAGAGAGAAAGTGACTTCCAGTGCAATGTTACAGTGAATGGAGAGAGACTGGAATTGGTGAGAGAGCTCAGATACCTGGGTACAGTGACAAGAAAAGAGAGGAAAATGTGCAAAAGAAGTGGGAAGTAGAGTGACACAAGGAAGAAAAGTAGCTGGTGCAATGAAGGCCCTGATGAAAAACAGAGGCTTGAGTGTTGTAGCTGCATGAGGCTTACATGAAGGAGTGTTAGTGCCAACTTTAACATAAAGATATGAGACCGTGATGTGGCAGATGAAAAGTCATGAGTAAGAGCAGTGGAGATCAGACTGCCGAGGAATGTATGTGGAGTACAGAGCGTGAATAGGATACGAAATAGTGTGATTCATGAAAGATGTGGAGCGAGGAATTCTGTGGACACCAGAATTGCAGAGAGTGTACTGAGATGGTATGGTCATGTTGAGAGATTGGATTACAATAGAGTGGTGAAAAAGGTATACCAAAGCGAATTTGAAGGAGGGAGGAGGCGAGGTAGGCCAAGGAGAAGGTGGAGAGAGATATGGTGGATGAGTGTGTAAAGATGAGAGGTTTGGAAGTCGGTGAGGCTAGGGGACTGACAAGAGATCGAGCTGGCTGGATGAGTGTTGTGAGGAGAAGTGCATGATCAGGGATTTGGCACCCCATTTTAACGTGGCCATGTCCGGATTGACTCTATCGGATACATTTATGTGAAGCTACAGAACGTGGTGAATGTTTTTGACGTATCCGATAGAGCCAGAATTCCGGAGGCTTGAGAGATGAGTGAATGGAAGCGTGGCTCATTGGACTGGGCAAATTTGGGCTGTCTGGACATTGCTACTCCTCATCCTGCCTTTGGGTGGGAAAGGAGGTCTGGATGTTGATGATGCTGATGATTATGATGATATATATATGTATACAGTATATACTGATTTTATATATATATATATATATATATATATACCGGTATTTATATATACAGTAATCACTCCAATATCCGACGTAATAGAGCCATAGGCAGGTCCGGATAGTGGTCCTGTCCGGATATTGGGCCCCAGCTTATGGACTTGTACTTATGGACCCTAACTCAGAGAAACACCTATACAACTCCCTCTGGACATGCATAGCACCTATTTAAGACCCAAATCACACCAAAAAGGCACATAAATGACTGAAATAAATGCAAAAGAAACATAAAATGAGGGTTTAGAAGTAGGTTCATACAATAATAAACATTCTGGTGACTGGCTCCTGGACTGGTACTTATGGACCCTAACCTAGCCTAACTCAGAAAAACACCTTCCTACTGCACATGCATAGCTCCTAACACCCTATTCACATCAATAAAGGACATTAAAGAGTGAAATGAGGTAAGTATAATATGGAAAAAAGTACAGTATGAAACATTCTGCCTACTTACAGCAAGTCCATGGCCACCTCGATGAATAACCACCTCCTCTCAGACTCTGACAGTAAGAAGGATTTCCTGAAGCACTTGCAGTACACCGTTCCTGAAGTCTTGCACTGAACTTAGTCAGTCGCACACACAAGTCCGTTCTCTTCACAGTGCGCACTCTTGTCTAACTAATGCTCCATTGTAACTTACTAAGTGTTACACTTTAACTTTTCCCATTCTTCTAATAATTTTCCAAAGCCAAAACAAACAAGTTTATTTACGTTAAATTTTGTTTCAATTGAGTCTTTTCTCTCACAACTGTAAATCCTTAACACAACACACTGTTTTTATCACTGCACAACACTCTAATTTCCCGTGTGGTCTAGTGGAGAAGTTCTTGCTGTTTATTCACTGTCAGAGTCCGAGAGTATCACTGGCAGGTGACCTAGGGGTGCATCGCTGGGTCGGTGATGGCGTACCCACTGCAGACGACTCTGAAGACAGCAGCAAACTCACGTCGAGTGGTGACTCCACTGTGGCTGATGTGCTGGGCTGTGGCTCGGAGCATGAGGGCCTGTCTTGGGCAGCAGCCTTCAGCTCCATTCCACGTGCCATCACACCAGCAGCACGTTGTTGTCGATACCAATTCAACGTGGATCGGTCGATTTCTGCAAACTTGGGGGTAAACATCACCTTCCTCTCCACGTTGCGTTTGCTTCTCGACGAGAAGTCAGCCTTGTACTGGATGAGTTTGTCTCGGGATCTCTTAATATCGAACAAAGTAGACCGGGCCAGGTTAAACTCACGGAGAATGCGGGAAGAAGACCACCCCGCATCTACTTTCTCCAATATCTCCCGTTTCTTCTCCAGAGTCAGTACCACTCTCTTCCTTTTCTCAGGTGGTGTGGCCATCATCACACACACTAAGAGGAGGCCCGAGAGCAGCAGGAGTGCCTGCAGCAGGTAAGGCACCACCACAAAAGCGATCACGTGGGCAGCCATAACGACGAGCGTGCACTCGTGGCGAGAGACAGGCGGAAAGTGGGGAGGATGCAGCTGCGCTGTATCGGACGTCGGAGGAATGACACGCCACAACAATGCTCTCCCGCGCCGCGCTCGGCAAGTTCAAATTACGGGCGGGGAAATTTTTTTTTTTTTTTTTTTTTTTTTTTTTTTTTTTTTTTTTTTTTTGGGAATATTGGATCCCGGGACGATTATGTCCGGTTAGTGGGGACGTTTGGATATTGGGCGTCTGGATATTAGGGTGATAACTGTATACAGTAATTAGAGTGATAACTGTATACTTTCTTCAAAAGCAAGCATCAAAACTACTTAACCCTTTAAGTCCGGGTCGGGTCTTAAGACGGGTTCTCTTGATGGATTCCGGGTCGGGACTTTTGAGTAAAAGAGCCTCAGGCAACGGGTGGCATCGTTTGATACCCCCAACCTTCCACGTTGCACTCAGAGGGGTCTGGGCTCTGACGTCATATGTAAACAAACCTGCTGGTACAAATGTACCGGGTTTTAGGGTGGATTTTTTTTTTATTTTCGCATTTTATGCTCAAATAATTACCTAAAAATGACTCATAAACCATAAGATAATTTTCTACAAACAAATATATGCCTAAAATCCTTCAAAAATATGCTGTAATAACAGTACATGTGACCGATTTTTTTTTCACGTCTGCAACGCGCGGAGGTTAGGCAGCGCGATTGTGTGTATCATGGAGTTAGAGGGAAGTCTTCACTTTTCGCCCTCAGCACAGTATTCAGATGAGATGGCAGAACCGGACAGCAATTTGCAGAACTCTGAAGTGACTAGTAGACTTGATGAAGAGAGGGAAGTGCATGACATCACCGATTTTGAAGGATTTTCCGACAGTGATACACAAACTCCCTCAACCTCAGGGGTATCAGTGAGTAGTGCTGGCGTGAAACGTAAGTTATCGCCAGGTTTGGAGTACGATAGTGATGACCAGGAGAGTGGTAGTGACAGTGAGGGGATGGCACAGGAGAGTGGTAGTGACAGTGAGGGGATGGCAGACAGTGACAGTGATGGATTTATTCCCGTGAGTGACGAGAGTGATGATGATTCAGACCTAAGTGATGATGATGATGATCCCAGGGTGTGTGACCCTCCCCGTAGGCCTGGTGGTATTGGTAGTGCTGGTGGATCTGGGTTTATCTGGGCAAATGGTGATAGATTCATACCAAATTGCTATAGATTTGATGCAACTCACAGTGGAGTGACAAGGGCTGCTGGAGTAGACAAAAACAGTTCTGAAATGGAGTATTTTCTCCTGTTTTTTGATGGTGAAATTCTTGATTATTTGGTACAAGAAATAAGTTTTTCTAATAAGAAAAGAATGTTCTGTTCAAACTATAAGAAGAAGAAAAGTTTTGTTGAATGAGAGGAAATAAGTTCTGTTCTAATTACTGGTAGCATTAGTAAAGTTCAGAAGTTGAAATTACAATTTTTTGAATATGGAAACAAGTTCTGTTTTGAAAATAATTGTACACAGAAGCAAGAAATAAGTTTTTCTAATAAGGAAAGAATGTTCTGTTCAAACTATAAGAAGAAGAAGAAAAGTTTTGTTGAATGAGAGGAAATAAGTTCTGTTCTAATTACTGGTAGCATTAGTAAAGTTCAGAAGTTGAAATTACAATTTTTTGAATATGGAAACAAGTTCTGTTTTGAAAATAATTGTACACAGAAGCAAGAAATAAGTTTTTCTAATAAGGAAAGAATGTTCTGTTCAAGCTATAAGTGAAAACACCAGATAGAAAAAAGTTGTTTGTTTACTTTCTGCGGCATCCTCATGGATTACCCATACTGCATTCATCAGCTTCATCAGCTGTAATTTCAGTAATGGGTAGGTAAAATATATTTATTTTATTATTTTTATTGATATTTCATCATTATCCATCATCCCAAACACATAAATCATAAAAATATGACATGTCAAATTTCCCGAAACTTTTGCCTCCCGGGGCATGTCTGCGGATTCTGAATTGCCTCACAGAGGGGTTAACAACCCTAATGACAATAGAATATTCTGGTCAACTCTTAATTCTTTCAATAATAACTTTAACAAGTCATCTTCCATTCCCCCACTAAAATCTTCAGATGGCAATATTACAAATGACCCTCGTGGGAAAGCAGATATCTTTGCTAGTACCTTTGCAAGAAACTCTACCATAGATGATACCAGCCAGAATGTCTCAGTACTGGAACTTGATTCTCCCGAAATTGCCCCACTTAAAATACAGACAAGATTCGTAAAATCCATCCTAGACAATTTACCTACCAACAAAGCTCCAGGCCCAGATGGAATTCCGCCAATTGTTTTGAAAAAGTGTTCCCCTGAACTTGCCTCTGTCTTAGCTAAATTATTCAGACTATGCATATGTACAGCTCCGGACAGATGAAACGGCTACACCCCATCCACCAGCGACTTGGTTTGGGCCTCAGTGGTTCTGGTAACAGTTGCAGGTGGAGGGAGGGGGGATGTGGGAGGGTGAGGAGGGGAGAAATGTGGGCGGAGTTATATAGGGGGTAGTGTGGGAGGGTGAAGAAGCAGCACAGTCTGGCTGGTGGGAGGGGGAGACGAATGGTTGGGTAGCGGAGACGAGAGTCTGCTGGAGGGTAAGACAGGTGAGTGTGATTAGATGAAAAGAAATTACAAAAAATGAATTATTATAATATCTGCTGCATATATTGCATTTTATCTACTAAATAAAAACACTGTCTATTATTCACCACCGTATTTGGGTATCCTACTCATTATTATTATCCTTTGGATATTAGGCAATAAATAAAGATATTGGACGGTCTTTCGGACCCGAACCATTTTTTTCATAACTTTTTTCTTTAGCTATTTCCGTATTCCTATTATCCCTCGTGCTTGAAGTCCCCCTTGTTATCACTTTCTCCTACGCCCTACATTTTTTTTAGGCATAAGGCAGTTTAACTTTCTCTTTAAATAACCATATTTGTCAACAAATATTCCTTTCATTAATCTATGTAATTACCTGTTTTCTTTCAATATGCATTTGTCTAATAATGGGTGTTACACCTTAATTGGCGCTGCTATTTGACGTTTTGAATAAATTTGGTCTAAATTTACGCATATATTGCAGTCTCTCTCAAGTAGGCTGGCAACCTCACACATCCTCCCCCCTGCTTTCTCCTTCTCTCGCTACCCGTTCCCTCCTTTCCTTTTGTAGTACTGTTTATCTATTCTTTCTCATATTTTTAACCTCATTCCTTCTTACAAACTTTTAGTGCCATAGGAATTTCTCCCTTATCACCTACAGTCCTACTAAATGAAAGTGGAAAAAACTGCCATCGGGAAAGTATAACTGGAAATTTATGGCGAAGGTTACGATATTAGTTATTTAGAATGAAAGTGTTGGCAGATACGCATTCTTGACGTGATTATCACAGCCACAGCATTTCGGCTTCATAAAACAGAAGGACTATAGGTTTCATGCATTACCTCCTTACGTCCAGCATTACTGTGCAGAACGCCATGTATAACACATTAAGGAGGTAGTCATCGTGATTCTCATGAATCTCTCCATAGGCTATTGAAAACAGTGCTTTATGCTCAACTTCAGATTATGTTCTCATCATGGCAATGATAGGCAAAGATAATAAAAACAATATATACAACCAAATTATCATTTATTATACAACAAAGCTCAAACTGCCTCCGTGCTGCAGTCTCAAGGGTGTAACCAGCTCACACAATCACATGTAACCTGAAGAAATTAAATACATGATCCTATATATATATATATATATATATATATATTAATAACCATGAACAACACTGTTTGATCTAAAATTTATTGTGTTGGGTAAAGCAGAGGACACTAACTAGCATGGCAACCTACCACACGGAAACCACCATGTTGCACTACACGCCACAGAAACCGATGCACAGACCATGATATCAGCGAAAAGACTATGAGTAACCTGAAGAAATTAAATACATGATCCTATATATATATATATATATATATATATATATATATATATATATATATTAATAACCATGAACAACACTGTTTGATCTAAAATTTATTGTGTTGGGTAAAGCAGAGGACACTAACTAGCATGGCAACCTACCACACGGAAACCACCATGTTGCACTACACGCCACAGAAACCGATGCACAGACCATGATATCAGCGAAAAGACTATGAGAAGAGTATTGCACGAAGCAGGGTTGCATCACAGGACCCTAGCAAACGTTATGTTGACAAGCCAGAGGATTTTTGGAAGTGTGTCACTGAAGGCGCAACTGCTGGAGAAGGAATAATACTCGGTGAGTATTATTTCTGAGGTTTTCGCTTGTATAAACTAAACTATTCAGTCATACATGACCATAAAAATATATTAATAATTACTGCAGGGGGACAACCAGTTTCGTTACAACGTCAGTCCATGCAGAGGAAATTACTTTGGGCATATAGGGTTATTCGATGTTAAATTTCATAAGTGTAGAGCCTGTATGATTTTATATATATATATATATATATATATATATATATATATGAGAAGGTATTTAATTTTTTTCAGGTAGCACGGAGGCAGTTTGAGCTTTGTTGTATAATAAATGATAATTTGGTTGTATATATTGTTATTATTATCTTTGCCTATCATTGCCATGATGAGAATATAATTCTGAAGTTGAGCATAAAGCACTGTTTTCAATAGCCTATGGAGAGATTCATGAGAATCACGATGACTACCTCCTTAATGTGTTATACATGGCGTTCTGCACAGTAATGCTGGACGTAAGGAGGTAATGCATGAAACCTATAGTCCTTCTGTCTTATGAAGGCGAAATGCTGTGGCTGTGATAATCACGTCAAGAATGCGTATCTGCCAACACTTTCATTCTAAATAACTAATATCGTAACCTTCGCCATAAATTTCCAGTTATTCTTTTCTCGATGGCAGTTTTTTCCACTTTCATGTAGTAGGACTGTAGGTGATAAGGGAGAAATTCCTATGGCACTAAAAGTTTGTAAGAAGGAATGAGGTTAAAAATATGAGAAAGAATAGATAAACAGTACTACAAAATGGGAGAAATGGAATTCCCCCGAGCTAAGCCCTGTATTGGACTATATAGCCCCGCTAGGGTTACAGGAGGGAGCTACTTCTCCCGGCACGGCAGTACTACTAAAGGAAAGGAGGGAACGGGTAGCGAGAGAAGGAGAAAGCAGGGGGGAGGATGTGTGAGGTTGCCAGCCTACTTGAGAGAGACTGCAATATATGCGTAAATTTAGACCAAATTTATTCAAAACGTCAAATAGCGGCGCCAATTAAGGTGTAACACCCATTATTAGACAAATGCATATTGAAAGAAAACAGGTAATTAAATAGATTAATGCAAGGAATATTTGTTGACAAATATGGTTATTTAAAGAGAAAGTTAAACTGCCTTATGCCTAAAAAAAAATGTAGGGCGTAGGAGAAAGTGATAAAAAGGGGGACTTCAAGCACGAGGGATAATAGGAATACGGAAATAGCTGAAGAAAAAAGTTATGAAAAAATTGATTCGGGTCCGAAAGACCGTCCAATATCTTTATTTATTGCCTAATATCCAAAGGATAATAATAATGAGTAGGATACCCATATATGGTGGTGAATAATAGACAGTGTTTTTATTTAGTAGATAAAATGCAATATATGCAGCAGATATTATAATAATTCATTTTTTGTAATTTCTTTTCATCTAATCCAGGGGTTCCCAACCTTTATTTACCCATTACCCCATTTTCCACACCTCCCTTCACTCATTACCCCTCATTGCTTATGTTTCCACAATTGCATTTTAGCTGCTTAACATTTTGATGCCTAGATTTTAGTTTGAATGTAGGACTTAATTAAAGGTTAGGCTAAAACCAAGAGAGTTATTGCAAGGAGTAATTTATTTTTATTATTAACACTGATACCAAATAAACATGACTTTAAACATTCATCTCTGAATTTTAGTATAGGTCTGAAAGTCTATCATAACTGGTATGATTTTTAGATTTTTTTTTTTTTTTTTTTACCTCCCCCATTACCCTTCACAAAAGACCAAATTACCCCACTTGGGGTAATTTACCCCAGGTTGGGAACCCCTGATCTAATCACACTCACCTGTCTTACCCTCTAGCAGACTCTCGTCTCCGCTACCCAACCATTCGTATCCCCCTCCCACCAGCCAGACTGTGCTGCTTCTCCACCCTCCCACACTACCCCCTATATAACTCCGCCCACATTTCTCCCCTCCTCACCCTCCCACATCCCCCCTCCCTCCACCTGCAACTGTTACCAGAACCACTGAGGCCCAAACCAAGTCGCTGGTGGATGGGGTGTAGCCGTTTCATCTGTCCGGAGCTGTACTTCTTTATTCCCAAATTCATGGAAAGAAGCCAATATCCACCCAGTTCCGAAGAAAGGAAATTTGTCTGACCCCTCCAATTACAGACCTATAGGTGTCACATCTTCTCTTGGTAAGGTATTTGAAACTTTAATTAATAAGCATATTGTTAAACATCTTGAATCCAACAACTTAATTATTGATAGACAATACGGTTTTCGCCACAAAAGATCCACCGTTGACATGCTCAATCTCTTAACTCATACCATCCATCAATCAATTGATCTTTTTGGAGAAACTCATGCAGTAGCTCTTGATATCTCTAAAGCTTTTGACAGAGTATGGCACCGTTCCCTGCTGTCCAAACTCCCTTGCTATGGACTAACGTCTTTTGTTCCTTTGATTTCTTCTTATCTTAGTTGCAGGAAAATAAGAGTAAAAGTAGATGATGTATATTCAGATTTCCACTCATTTAACGCCGGCGTGCCGCAGGGATCAGTTCTGGCGCCAACCCTATTTCTGGTTCATATTAATGATCTCTTATCTGTCACTCACAATCCCATTCACTCATATGCAGATGACTCAACACTACATAGTTCATTCACACTCAGACATCCATTTACAAAGTCTAATATCTCTACCTCTCAACTCAGTACAGCCATCTCCATAAATCAAGATCCATCTACAATCAGTGAATGGGGACAAAACAACCTTGTCTCTTTTAATGCTAGTAAAACTAAATATATACAGTTTACTAATAGACAGATATTACCAGATTCGTACATTACCTTCAGTGCTACTAATATTCCCATCTCCAAAAATATTGAAATTCTTGGTGTCTCACTTAACAGTGCCCTCAGCTGGACCTCTCATGTCGGATCGCTTGCTGAGGCCGCCTCGGGGAAACTTGGATTGTTGTACAGAGTCCGTAACTTCTTCGCCGATGAGCAGTTAGCTATAATTTATAAGAGTCATGTGCGCTCTCAGCTTGAATATTGCTCACCCTTGTGGAATGGTTGTGGAGAGGTTGCATTAAGACAACTAGACAAAATTAAGAATAAAGCTGTTAGAATCATTAACAACCCTGCCATTACATATAAACTACCTCCCCTGCAAGTAAGAAGGAATGTTGCCTCCCTTGCATTATTTTACAGATATTTTTTTGGCAAATGCTGAGACGAAGTTGCGTCCATGGTGCCACCTCTCCATGCCTTCTCTCGTGCTACGCGGGCATCTGGTAGCGCTCATGACTGGAATGTCACTCACCCATATTGCAGAACTTCTGCCTATCAGAATTCTTTCATTCCCCAAACTGCATCTCTCTGGAACTCGCTTCCCCAGTGTTGTTTTCCTCCAAATTTCAACCTACAACTGTTCAAGTCTAACTGTTACAGATATTTTATGAACAGAGGACACCAGTAATCTGGTGTATGGATCTTTTTTTTTTCCTCATTTGTTTTTTCTTCCTCCGTTATGTTATTTATATATAAAAAAAAAAAAAAAAGAAAAAAGAAAAAAAAAAAGAAGAAAAAAAAAAAAGCACTCTAATATCCGGACGCCCAATATCCGAACATCCCCACTAACCGGACATAATCGTCCCGGGATCCAATATTCCCAAAATGGTCCGAACCCCCCACCCCCACCCCCACCCACCCCCACCCCAAAAAAAAGAAGAAGAATTTTTCCCCTCCCGTAATTTGAACTTGCCGCGTGTGGCGTGGGAGAGCATTGTTGTGGCGCGTCATTCCTCCGACGTCCGATAGAGCGCCGCTGCATCCTCCCCACTTTCCGCCTGTCTCTCACCACGAGTGCACGCTCGCCATTATGGCTGCCCACGTGATCGTTTTTGTGGTGGTGCCTTACCTGCTACAGGCACTCCTGCTGCTCTCAGGCCTCCTCTTAGTGTGTGTGATGATGGCCACACCACCTGAGAAAAGGAAGAGAGTGGTGTTGACTCTGGAGAAGAAATGGGAGATATTGGAGAAAGTAGATGTGGGGTGGTCTTCTTCTCGCATTCTCCGCGAGTTTAACCTGGCCCGGTCTACTTTGTTTGTTATTAAGAGATCCTGAGACAAACTCATGCAGTACACGGCTGACTTCTCGTCGAGAAGCAAACGCAATGTGGAGAGGAAGGTGATGTTTACCCCCAAGTTTGCAGAAATCGACCGATCCATGTTGATTTGGTATCAACAACAACGTGCTGCTGGTGTGATGGTACGTGGAACGGAGCTAAAGGCTGCTGCTGAGAAGTTCGCCAGGCTTCACGACGCCCTAAACTTCAAGGCATCCGGGGGTTGGCTCTTTGCGTTCAAGTTACGGCATGGCCTTACCAACCGTAAAGCTCATGGCAAAGCTTTGGACGCTAACGAGGAAGGAGTTGATGAGTTTCGGCACAAAGTGAAGGGCTTGATCGACAGGGAGGGCCTCACTTTTGGTCAAGTCTACAACGCAGACGAAACTGGCCTATTCTATCGCCCGCTGCCAGCGAACACTCTAGCCGAGGAGACAGAGAAGCGTGTACCTGGCCACAAGCTCTCCAAGGAATGGATATCTGCTTTGTGTTGTGCCAGTCCTAACGGCATGCACTGGCTTAAGCCTGTTGTTGTTGGCCACGCAAAGCAGCCTCGGTGTCTTCGTGGGGTGATGGATGTCCTTCGTGTCGTCTGGTACCATTCTTTGAAGGAATGGTTTACAGGTGTGATCTTCAAAGACTGGTTCCACCGCCACTTCGTCAAGGAGGTCATCAATTACCAGACGAAGACACTGGGAATCCCACGTGACCAGGTTAAGGCCCTCCATATCCTTGACAATGCACCTGCCCACCCGTGCGACAAGGACTTGGTTGCTGAGAATGGCCAGATTAGGTGCATGTTTCTGCCGCCTAATACGACTGCTCTCATCCAACCAATGGACCAAGGAGTGATCGTGGCAACAAAGCGCCTATACCGTCGGAAGTTCCTGGACGAGGTGATGGTTGTTCTCGAGGACGAGGACGAGCACAGGGAGGGACGGGACACACGAGGCAAGCGGACTTTGGAAAACCTTCGCCGCTACAACATCAAGTCTGCGCTGTACAACTGGGCTAGTGCATGAAAAGAAGTCCCTGTGAAGACTCTGGAAAATGGATGGTCTCGTCTGCTTCTCGGAACGGATGTGGAGTACGATTTTCTAGTGTTTGACGTGGATGACTTCCATGCACGGCTACGTACGCACGGCGACGATGATGATGTGGACGATGTTCGTGAGTGGTTGGATGATGACAAGGGCGATCCTGGGTATCAGACATTGTCTGATATCGAGATCGCGTCTTCAGTTGCAGGTGTCAGTACTGAACTTGAAGATTCCGACGAGGAAGGCGACGATGATGCGGACTCCTCTCAGCAGGACACTACTCCAGCCATCCCCAAGCTGAACGCACTCCGGGAACATCTAGAGTTCGTCCTAGACTACCTGGAACACCCGGACTGCGACAGGGAGATGGGGCCCTTGGGACTCGTGGAGGAAGTGCGTGCTTTCAGGCAGCGCATCATCAATCGTCAGAATTGTCGGTCATTGCGTCAATCAACCATTGACAGTTTTTTCAGGCCCGTGACCCCTGCTGTGCCCAGTCCTGGCTCCACTCTGTTGCCTCCCCAAGACAGGCCCTCATGCTCCGAGCCACAGCCCAGCACATCAGGCACTGTGGAGTCACCGCTCGACGTGAGTTTGCGGCTGTCTTCGGAGTCGTCTGCAGTGGGTACGCCATCACCACGACCCAGCGACGCACCCCTAGGTCACCTGCCAATGATACTCTCGGACTCTGACAGTGAATAAACAGCAAGAACTTCTCCACTAGACCACACAGGAATTTAGAGTGTTGTGCAGTGAAAAAAACAGTGTGTTGTGTTAAGGATTTACAGTTGTGAGAGAAAAGACTCAGTTGGAACAAAATTTAACGTAAATAGACTTGTTTGTTTTGGCTTTGGAAAATTATTAGAAGAATGGGAAAAGTTAAAGTGCAACACATAGTAAGTTACAATGGAGCATTAGTTAGACAAGAGTGCGCACTGTGAAGAGAACGGACTTCTGTGTGTGATTGACTAAGTTCAGTGCAAGACTTCAGGAACAGTGTACTGCAAGTGCTTCAGTAAATCCTTCTTACTGTCAGAGTCCAAGAGGAGGCGGTTATTCATCGAGGTGGCCATGGACTTGCTGTAAGTAGGCAGAATGTTTCATACTGTACTGTTTTCCATACTATACTTACCTCATTTCACTCTTTGATGTCCTTTATTGGTGTGAATAGGGTGTTAGGAGCTATGCATGTGCAGTAGGAAGGTGTTTTTCTGAGTTAGGCTAGGTTAGGGTCCATAAGTACCAGTCCAGGAGCCAGTCACCAGAATGTTTAATATTGTATGAACCTACTTCTAAACCCTCATTTTATGTTTCTTTTGCATTTATTTCAGTCATTTATGTGCCTTATTGGTGTGATTTGGGTCTTAAATAGGTGCTATGCATGTCCAGAGGGAGTTGTATAGGTGTTTCTCTGAGTTAGGGTCCATAAGTAGAAGTCCATAAGCTGGGGCCCAATATCCGGACAGGACCACTATCCAGACCTGCCTATGGCTCAATTACGTCGGATATTGGAGTGATTACTGTATATATGTATATATATATCTTATATGGTGTATGTGTGATGTTCTTATATGTATATATGTAACTTTGCAGTGTTTGTTTGGTCGCAAGAGGAGCATCGTAACATGGGAGCCTGGTTCTTCGTCAATCCACGCTTTGAAAATCTTTGCTCTACTAAGGTGAGTTCTTTGTACCACAAGACAGGGATGGGAGACAATGGCAACAATCAAGGCTGAATTTTTTCATGAAGGCCTCGAGGGTAAGGCCTATAGTCTTAAACTGTGGGTAGGCATTCGCCTTGTCCTGTCTGTATCTTGTGGTAATCTTAACACATGAAAGGGAGAGCGTTCCCCAGTGAACAGGAGAGGATTACCACAGCGTAGTGCTGGAATCCACGGGGAGTCTCGTTGCACCCCCTCATCATAGTATAGCAGCTTTGTGCAAAAAAAACTATGTAGAATTTGAAGGACTATAGTGTGTGTGATGGAAAATTCAGTTTGATGACAACAACATAGTGTAAAGAAAAAAAAAAGCGTTTAATATTTTTATTGTCTTAAATGACTTCACTGCTTCTCCGGAGATGGTTAATTTATGATGAGATGAAAACAAAGATGAGATAATGTATCCACAACCAAATTATTTTTCCCTATATCTTCTAAGCTGTATATCAGATATGGTGTATGATAGTTTTGTAATTAGTTTGATTAGTTCATGAAATGATTCCTACAGTAAAGAATGGCCGAGTACTACCTAAACAGACGAATCGTGCATAGCCAGATAGTTTGAATTATGAAGTCTCATGTTTGCTTTTGGTAAACTTTTACAAGTCCGCACTATTTTGCTTTGACTTGGCAGTATATTTTTCTGGTGTATTTTGGTGTGATTTGAATGAATCTGACCTTTTTTGGTGTTCATGATTGTTTTTCAAGTTATCCCTACCCCCCCAAGTGTCTTGGGGGACTGGTGGGATTTGGGATTCTGGGTACAGGTTCTCCAAATCCTGTATGCATTAGTGTTGTACAAAGTATTCATGAATGCCAGTCTTTAATTATAAAAGAGGTCAGAATTGTTAACATTAAGAGATATTATTGTATATCAGTCTTAGAAACTGTCATGTGCTTTTTTATTTTATATATTTTTTTTAAATTTTAAAGTTAATCAGTGTTACCAACTGTTTGCCACACCTTCCGACACAAAGAGGTGTGCTCTCATGCTTTCAAGATTGCCACTTACATTGAAGGTGTGGCTTCCACTTCGAGCGGGGTGCAGAAAGGGTAACCCCTGCCCTCATTTTCAAGACTACGGACATAAGACCTTTCAAAGGAAGCCTGTTGCAGTGTAAGCACAGCAGTGTTTGATCATCTGTTGTCACTGCTGTATTAGATAGTGTTTTACTCTGTATATTCCTGCTGAGGGAAAGTAATATTAATAATCACACTAAATAACAAGGTAGTACTTTTACTCTGTATGTTTATTGTTCAGGTCAGTGTATAGGCCAATTATAATTTCTCATGAAACAAAATGATCCTCACATGAGGTTATTCATTATTTTTATTTATTTTTATATTTTATATATACTGTATATTTGTATCAAGGACTTACCAAGAATGACGTGGTTTTCTTAGTTCTGAGTTTTAATTGGTACATTCAAACTCATAATAGCTAGATAATACAATAGCTCAAAGTATAATTACCTAATGTAATTAAGTCACAAAGATATTTTGTATATATATATAAAATATCACTGTAGCACGTGCCACCTAATTTCTCTATTCATACTGTCCATCCACCCTGTTGGCTGAGTATTATAATTACAGTAAGACCTCACTATAACAAACTAATTGGGGCCCAAACCATTCCGAAAAGTGTGAAATTCCAATAAAAGAGACATCTGGACTTCCCCTTGCTAATCCGGACTTTTTCCGATGTATCAGACATTAGTCTGGATCGCATGAATGGTTTTTAAACCGTTTTGACAACCATTGTGGTAACGAACAGTGTTATAACTTCACTACATTAATCAAGTGGTATAATATATATAACAATACTGTACTGTACACTGATAAACATGTCTTTTATTTACCTTACTGTGGTGAACATAGATGAAGTGGTCAGGCAGTTTGGACTGCTTCTGGCTTTATCGGACTTTTTCCGATATGTAGGAATTTAGTCCGGTAGCTCCTCGCGTCCAATAAAAGTGAATTCTGGTCTATTGAAGTCCGTTATATCGAGGTTTTACTGTATTTATTTATTTATTTTTTAATGGCACCTAAAGTTTGTTGTTGTCTTCACAAGTAACTGTCACATATTCAGTTGGTAATTAAAATATATTACTGTATACAGTATATAATTTTTGCTACATTTTTGTTTATGTTATGCCTGTTTTTATTGTCCAATTTCTTTTGTTCTTCGTGGATGACACCCTTGTTTTTTTTTTCTTTCTTTCATTTTGAATGCGTACCAGGAAAATTCATCCCCTCATGTTTTTTTTATAGGTTAAGTAAATTTTTCTTAATTCTAAAATGAAAGAAAATATTTTTGGAAGCAATCCAGAAAGAAATCTAATAATAGTAACAGGCAAACAATGTGTAGCAAATGTTTACCAAGTTTCCATTTCATATCATGTACAGTACTGTATTTACTGCACTGTATCTGTATGGATGAAGGACTTGAGTACTCAGGTGATTAGTGTTGTATTCATTCTTGGTAACTGATACATCCTGAAGCCTGATTTAGGTGTCAGTACATTTGGTACAGTATACTGTAGTAATACCCCGATACAGTGGAACCTCGGACCTCGGATCTTGAACGTCTCACATGTCGAACAAGTTGGACCTCGACCAAAAAATTCAAGAAATTTTTGCTTCAGAGGTCGACCAATATCGGACCTCGACCAACCCGAACGTAGCCGAACGAAGGGAAGCTGGCTGACGGAGGACCCGAGCGACAAGCCGACTGACAGTCACTTGTCCACCTTTGTTGTTCGTCAACGTGGTTGTCCTGCTGTGCTTCACATTTTTCATGATTCAAGGCAGTATTAGCCCCTAATAATGGCTCCAAAGAAAGCAAGTTCATCCAGTACCGCTAGTGGCAGTGAAAAGAGGAAAGTAGCGCGGAAAATAATTGAAGAAGTGGAAAAATTATTGCTTATCTTCATCAGTGAGAAACAGTTAGCAGGAGGCAGTGTTAGTGAGGATATAATATGTGAAAAGGCAAGAGAAATATACAGTCACCTCGTAAAGGAAAGCCGTGGTACCAGTGCTGAAACTTAAATAGGTAAGCATCTGGGGTCTTGGAACGGATTAAAATCTATCTATCTATCTATCTATAGCCCGACGCCCTAATCCCGCAAAGGGTGGCCGCAGACAAAACGCCTCCAAGTCACTCTGTCACCCACCATTTGACTACCCTCCCCCCAACTCACCCCCCCCTCCCTCATATACCTCTCAACTCCATCCCTCCACCTCATCCTCGGTCTACCCCTCCCTCTCCCTCCCTCCACCTCACCCACATACACCCTCTTAGCCAGTCTTTCATTCTCCATCCTCTCCACATGTCCAAACCACCTCAGTGTATTTCTCCTAATCTTTTCAACCACATCCACATCTACCCCACAACGTTCCTTCACTTCTTCATTCGTCAACCTGTCCCTCCATGTCCTCCATGCTCCTCTCAAGTAACTCATTTCCACTGCTCTCACTCTTGACTTGTTCCCCTCTTGCAAGGTCCACGCCTCGCTTCCATACGTCAGGGTAGGGATCACAATACCATCATGCAGTGACTTCTTAACTTCCATACTCACCTCCCTATTTCTCATCACTGCTTTCAGTGTGCCAACAACCTTCCTTCCCTGCTGTACCCTTTCACGTACTTCATCCCCCAAAGTTCCATCCTTACTCATCACACTACCCAAGTACTTGAATGAACTCACATTCTCCATATCCTCACCATCCAACCTCACTGCACACTCTGTGACTTCATTCCTCTCAAACACCATAACTTTACTTTTGTTTATATTAACTTTCAGCTTCCTCCTCCTACACACTGTCCCAAATTCATTCACCAAACCTTGCAACTCCCATTCATCTTCACTCAACAATACTGTATCATCAGCAAACAGCAACACAAGAGCTTCCAAATCTCACCCTCATTCATTAGGGCCACCCCCACATCCACTGCCCTACCTTGTACCTCCTTTACGACCCCATCCATATATATATTAAACAGCCATGGAGACATTACACACCCCTGTTTCAGTCCCACATTGAGATCAAAGAACTCACTCAGCTCACCATTCACTCGCACCGTAGCCCTAGCTCCCTCGTATATACCCTTCACAGCACTCAACAATTTCCCCTCCACTCCATATATTCTTAATACCTTCCACATACCTTTCCTATCTATTCTGTCATAAGCTTTCTCCAAGTCCATGAAGGCAGCATACACTTTCCTTCCCTTCTCTAGATACTTCTCCACTAAACATCTTAGAACAAATATCTGATCTACACACCCTTTTCCCTTCCTAAATCCCCCTTGTTCTTCTCCAACTAGCTCCTCTGTCATATGCCTAACCCTATCAATGAGTATTCTACCATATATTTTACCAGTCACACTAAGAAGGCAAATACCCCTATGGTTACCACATACTTCTCTCTCCCCTTTTCCTTTGTACAGAGGAACAATTATACCTGATTTCCAGTCCTCTGGAACCCTTCCCTCTTCCCAAGCCAATCTACACAACTTCCATATCCACTCCACAACAATCTCACCCCCATACCTAAGCATTTCACCACACACTCCATCAATTCCTGGGGCCTTTCCCAACTTAATCTTCTTCGTCGCTTCCACTGCTTCTGCCCTACTGATCTCTTCCTCCCTCCTCTCATCTCTTCTTCTCCCAGCCATTCCCCAACCACTTATACTCACACTGCTCTCACTCTCTACATTCAACAAATTCTCAAAGTGCTCCTTCCATCTCCTCAATTTCTCTCTTTTCTCCACCAACAATCTATTATTCCTATCTTTCACTCCCCTACTATTTCCCCTTTCACACTGCCTTACTTTCTTTACCTCCTTCCAAAACAATTTCTTACTCTCCCTCCATTTCACACTCAGATTCCTCCCAAACTCTTCATCCACTTTCTTCTTACTCTCCTTCACCAGTCTCTTAACCTCCCTTCTCCTGCTCACATATACCTCTCTCTTCTCTCTCTCATCTTCTCCCCTACCTCTACTCGTCAACCATTCACCATATGCCTTCTTCTTTTGTTCCACAGCTCGTTTCACCTCATCATTCCACCATGCTGTCCCTTGCACACCCTTGCATCTCCTCCTCACTCCACAAACCACCTCACACGCTGCGCTTATCTCTTCCGTGAATATCTTACATACGTCTTCCACCCCTTCCATCTGCTCTAGCTCATACCTTCCCAATCTTTCTTCCACTATGCTCTTATACTCTGTCCTCTTCTCACTGTCTTGCAGTTTCTCCACTCTTCTCACAGGAGCTGCTTCCTCCTGTCTTCCCCTTCGCCTCCTCAACCACTTTCTTTGCAGCTTTACCTTGGCCATCACTAAGTGATGGTCCGAGACTCCATTCCCCCACCCTCTCCACACCCTTGGAAAAATTAGTTCAGTCCTCGACCAATTCGGTCTTGGAACAGCCTTCCAGAACGGATTGTGTTCGAGGACTGAGGTTCTACTGTATATGATACCCCAGATGCGATACCCCGGCTTAACGATGGGGGTCGAAATACCACCTCACCCCACCAAACGATGGCCAAACTCTGATTTAACGATGGATTTTGAATTTTTTAAAACCAATTTTGAATATATTTTAGACTAAAAGTGTGTTTTTAGGTTGATGTATAAACAGTTTTTAGACTTACCATAGATTAATGTGTTTTAGCCATAGATGGGGTGAACATTGTCATCTTGGGGTACAGTTTCACTAAGTTTGATTTTTTCCAGACTTACATTTGATTTCAGATTTTATTTGTTGGTTTTAATGAGTTATTTACAGGTATTAGGCTTAGGTTAGCTTCTTTTTTACAACTGTTAGGCCATTTAGATTAGCTTTAGACTTGTTTTTGGGCTCATTTGGGAGGATTTTGGATTTGGTTGGGGGAAAACCCAAGGTTGAAAAACGCATCCCATTACTTTGCATGTTAAAACTACCCCGATATACAATACCCCACCTAACGATGGGTTTTTACTTAACCAATTGCACTGTTAAACTTGGGTATACCTGTACTTCTTCGTTGACTTTTGATAGAAGAATAATGGATGATGTTTTGTAGTCTTATAAATTTTAGAAAATGATCAGTGTGCATCCTTTCTGATAGTTCAGGATATGCATCCTTTTCAGATAGTTCAGGAATTGTGGTATGGAAGTAGAGAGTGAATCAGTGCATTGGTGAGACAGAAGGAAGAGAAAGAGGGATGCTTGAGAGAGCGCAAGAGGTATGTGAGGATAAAGTCGCCTGGAGGCAGTTCTTTCGTAAGCTGGGAGAGAGCAGGGCTTTGAATATGGCGATGATAGGAATCATGAAGGAAATTATTGCTAGTATGTTTATATGTAAAGATTATTGAATTTGGGTGACTTTCAACTTCGTTTAAAATTGAGAAAAAGTGAGTTCGGAGGCATTTGCAGTATTATTAGGCAGTTAGGAAAATTGTACTGAAGATGTAGTTTAGTGAGAATAATCTGGTTTTTGTCCTGGAACAGTTGCAGTACGCTGGACGTGATGTGCTGGGGACAGCAGCAGTGGGTGTAGGACAACGACACAAGCAAGAAATCCAGGAACTTCTTGACCAGAGTTTTTCTTAATGATGATAAGATTTTAGACATTATTATTCTTGTGTACATCTGTTCCTCATTATTTGTCAGGAATCTCCTTTGACATATCACAACTGTATCAGTGCACTTCTGTCTGTGTATCTATAGCCAGGGGCTATAATCCCATAAGGGGTGGCCGTTTGTCTTTGAGTTAGTGGTTTTACAGGGAGAGGAACTAACCCTCTGCCAACCCACTTGTTGACATGTAGGGAACATGTGGGTTGGTTATACGGTTACCACCCCATGAAGTAAATGGTTTCCCGGCTTACAGGAAACCTTTGGGTTGTCACTCAGGGTAAAGCCACCTGAAAAGGAAAGAAGAGTAATAATAAGTGACAGGAAAGATGGGAGAAGTAGGAAGAGAGGAGAGCAGACACAGAAAAAGATTGATAAAGGTGAAGGAAGAAGTAAGCAGCACTATATCAAGTGAGTAGATGATGGTTGCCACCACCAACCACAAATCAGTGAACTTTTTACCATTAATTAGGAAAATGGGAAATCAGTTTAATAGGTTTTGATGAGATTTTAAGGGGCAGTATTTATTGAATTTGCTGAGGAATGAATGACAAGAACAGCATGAAAAAAAAAAATATATATAATGAGGATCTGCAGGAATTTGATGAAAGAATTCTGTTTTCCAGTCATAGTACTGTATTTAATTTCTTCAGTTTTTATTTTATTTTTATTTTTTTCCTGCAGTGCTACCAGATGCTTTTATTCAGCATACAAGAGCACTTGGGTAGTGAAGGAGTGATTGAACACTATATGTAACCCCTCCAGTTTGAAAAGTCAGTTCTAAGCCAATTGAAATTGTAAGGAGATAGCAAGCATTAACCCCTTGAATCTAGTGGTGTATTTTACTTTTTATTCTTGCTACTTTTTATTCTTTGAGAGAGGTGTAGTTAGTGAATGTACAGCGAGGTTAGATGGTGAGGAATTGGAAAATGTGAGTACGTTTAAGTATTTGGGTAGTGTGATGAGTAAGGATGGAGGTTTGGAGGGTGAAGTGCTTGAAAGGGTACAGCAGGGAAGAAAGGTTGCTGGTTCCTTGAAAGCAGTGATAAGAAACAGGGAAGTGAGCATGGAAGTGAAAAAGTTACTACATGACAGTATTGTGATACCAACTCTAACGTACGGAAGTGAAGCTTGGACATTGTTGGAAGGACACAAGTGAAGAGTGAGAGCAGTGGAAATGAGTTATTTAAGAGGAGCCTGTGGAGTCACGTGGAGAGACAGGCTGACGAATGAGGATATAAAGGAGCGTTGTGGTGTGGATGTGGATGTGATAGGAAGCATTATGAGGAACACACTGAGGTGGTTTGGCCATGTGGAGAGGATGGAGGGTGAAAGACTGACGAAGAGAGTGTATGTGAGTGAGGTGGAGGGGGGAGGAGGAAGGGGGAGGCCGAGGATGAGATGGAGGGATGGGGTGGAGAGGTATATGAGAGAGGGAGGTGAGAGTTGGGAGCAGGGCAGTGAAATGGCGGGGGACAGGGCGACTTGGAGGCGATTTGTTTGTGGCCACCCCAAACGGGATTGAGGCGTCTGGCAATAGATAGATAGATAGATTCTTGCTATATGTGATGATTTTATTCAACATAGGAAAGACTTCTCACACTTGAGAGTTCATGAAAGGTTATATGTAACCCCATTGAGATCAGAAGTATCTCCTAAGCTGAATCAGACTGTCTGGTAGTACGAAAAGTGTGGTAAATAATACTCGCTTGTCACCAGGCTGAAGTAGTTAAATAGAAATGACGTCCCCTGGCTGAAAGGGTATTGGAAGCTTGGCATAGCTTAGTGCAGCTGATAATATAGTTGTGCATGGATGAACTTTTTGGCTGTGGTCAGTTCCTATAGATTTGTGTATAGAGACCATTGGCTATATTATATCCATTTTACTCTAAGTTGGCGTAAAACTGTCATCTCCTCATCTTGAATACTGATTTATGGCAAATGATTAACACTAGAATATGATGCTGGTCATAAAGAAGCACTATGGAAAGGTCATAAAGCTACAGTATTGTCTTCTGCCAGTGAGCTAGACGAAAAAGGCCACAGAAGTTGGCTGAGTTAAGTTAAAATAGCAATAGCATATGTAGGTTTTCTCACTTGAAGGCAGTAGGTGCCACCACTAGGCATTATGAAGATGATATTTTTCATGGCTCCATGTCCATCCTGGCATAAAGTAAAAAAAATCTGATGTAGGCTGAAACAAAAAAAAAAAAAAAGTCAGCCAGAATGTTAATGATAATGGTCTTTATACTTTTGGTTTGTTAAGTTATTCTTGACCTTATGAAAAAAACCCATGTCACACGCTGAAATGTAAGGCAAAGTACAATTAGTATTTTGCAGCCGAGGGAGTAACCTGCTTCACCCCATCAATTTGAAAGGATATTGAGGTTGGGATGAAGAGTACATTAGCCTTTTCACTTAGATGGTTTTTTATTATATTTAAGTTTATTCTTGCAATTTTAGGTTGCTTTTATTCAACTTTGAGGACGTAAAGAAGCCTGGGGTATAGCTTTATGCAGTTGAATGGGTTAAGAATAGCAGTCAGTCCCATAACACCCCATTTGAAGTACACTATGAAGACTTGAGGCTAGGCTGCCATAGTCCTGACAATTTAATCCTTTCAGTTCAGTTATGTCATATCACAACTTATTTTTGCTACCTCTAAACAGTCCTATTCAGTTTGAACCATTGGCTGTGTAAGGTTTCTCTGAGCTAATGAAGAGTCTAGTTTTAGGAGGAATATAATGCAGATTTGCTCATTCTTGGTCAAAAACTTAATTAAGATAGTTTTTTACTTTCTAGGGGCAGTAGGCTTCTCCAGGCTGAATATAGGTGTCTGGGATTAGGTACTGTAGAATATACAAAATTCATATATCACATTGAAAGAGCTAAGAAAGATTTCTTGTACTGAATTGCAAGTAAAGGTTGTATATTACGCCTCAGTTAACCTGTGCCGGGCTGGTTCTTTGTAAGATAGTGTACCTTGCCCGAGTAATTGTTTTATAATCTATGGAACTTGTACCTCGTATGAGGCCTGCAGCATGGCCCGTGCTGACCTTCAATGTGCCTTATGTGAGGTTTACAGAATGGCAAGGGTTCTATCTATCTATCTGTCTATAGATAGAACCCTAGAAAGTAAGAAACTATCTTAATTAAGTTTTTGACCAAGAATGAGCAAATCTGTATTATATTCCTCCTAAAACTAGACTCTTCATTAGCTCAGAGAAACCTTATACTGTACAGCCAAAGGTTCAAACTGAATAGGACTGTTTGGAGGTAGCAAAAATAAGTTGTGATATGACATAACTGAACCGAAGGGATTAAATTGTCAGGACTATGGCAGCCTAGCCTCAAGTCTTCATAGTGTACCTCAAATGGGGTGTTATGAGGCCTGCAGCATGGCCCGTGCAGACCTTCAATGTGCCTTATGTGGGGTTTACAGAATGGCAAGGGTTAATCAGAACAAATGCATTGGAGGTTGCAAGGATAAAGTTTATAATATCATCAGAGGGGGTTAAGGATGCTTCTGTGTATGGCTATTTTATAATTATCTAATGATGTATGCAGTTCTTTATAAATGATGTGATATGTATTGTACAGCCTTATTTTACCTGCTGTTATGTATCTCTGGTATTATGCCAGTTTTCTTATGTGCACATAAATATACTTGGTACAGAGGGAATGGATACAGTGTGGAAAAGAGCCTGAATTAAATGCTTTTGGAGGGATTGATGCTTGGGAATGTCATGGATATGTGGGTGGTGGGAAGACAGTGCAGAGGTCTGATCTTATTATGATTGGTATGAGAGGAGCGAAAGAGTGAAAGTGGAAAAACAGAAACAAAGAAGTGGTAGATGAATATTAGGTTAAAGTAGTGGATTTGGAAGCAATGTATTGGAAATAAATGGATCTGGACAGCTTTTGAGTGCATAGAGGGAACGTTTGGTCAGGAATCTCAAAGTTATGTGTATTGTTGTGAGATTAACAAAGAAGGAAGGGAAACTGGTGGGATGAAAAGGTTGAAAGAACAATGGAGGAAAAGAGGAAGAAGTGGATAGGATAGATGCAGGAAAGAGACTTAAATGAAAGACGAGAATTCACTGAGAGTAAGAAGCATGTGAGGAGAGTAGTAAAGAAGAAAAAGGAGGATGTAAATGAGGATTTTGAAGTAAAATGAATGTGTTCTGGAAAGAGGTGCAGAAATATTGTGGTGAAATTGGGAAGAAGTGTGAAAATGTGAGGGGTTAAAGTGGAAGAATAACAAACTGGTGGAAGGGAACTTCAATAAGGAGCAGGTTGAAAAAAATGTTTTGAAATCCTGATGAAAGGGATTGGTGAGGGCAGAGTAGCTGTAAGCATGATTGATTCTGGTGGTGTGTAGATAAGGAATGTAGTGCCAAAAAACATACCCTTGGCAAAAGTGAAGAATGCCATGAAGTGGCTGAAGAATGGGAAAGAAGTGGGGGTTGATAAGGTGTATACAGAAATTATTAGGTATGTGTAACGGAGAGAGTGGAAAGAATTTTTTGTTTTGGGTTTGTAAAACGACAACGGTCGTATCCCTGCGCAAGAGTAAGGGAGAGCAAATTAAGTACAAAAGTTATCCTGGCATAAGTCTTTTGAGTGTTCTAGGAAAGGTACATGGAAGAATTATCACAGGAAAAGTAAGGGATGTATTGGAGTGCTGGGTGAATGACAAATAGGATGTCTTAAGGAGTGTAGGGGATGTGTGGATTAAATATTAGCAATGAGACATACAGTGTAGAAGGATTGTAAGGTATTTGTGGCATTTGTGGATCAGGAAAATGCATACAACAAGGTAAACAGAGAAGAATTGTTCATATAGTGTAGGTTGTAAGCTGCTGAAAGCTGTTGAGTGCTGTTAAGAGCTTTTGGGATGGTAGAGAAGCTTTTGTAAGGGCAGGTGGGCATGTAAGTGAATGGTTCAAGATCATTGTTGGTGTGAGACAAGATTGTGTTATGTTCCATTGGTTGCTGAGGGTGGTGTTATGGGAAAAGTAAAAACACGAGTGATGAAGAGATGGTTGTTGTTGGTAACGAATAATGAAGGATGGAGTATCAAAAGTTAAATGATGAACCGGGTGACACACAGAGATCAACATTACATATCTCTGTGTTGGCTATAGGTAGCATACTTATGAAAAAGGCAGTATTATATGTAAATTCCTAGCCTTGTATCCAACCTATAATTGGTCTGAGAAAGCATAACAGAGGGGAACTATCGACAGTCCTCAGTGAAATAACCAGAAAACCATTCATAATTCGTCATCGAAACTGTTGTTACCTCACAAATATCCATTGCACTATATTAAATACCAGTAAATTCTCAATTATGCGACATAATTCAGCCAAACCCTACGCCAAATAACGTGAAACGCTGGATATTGCATAGTACCTTCCGCTCGGTATTCGGCGTCGAACTGGATATATTGCTTTACTATCCGTTTTGTCCCCTCTATCCTAAAAACTTTCCCATGGGTAAAAGATGAAAATAAGTATAAAATACAATAAAGTAATGATATAAAACAGTCATACAGTGCCGGTTGGCTGCCGCTTACAAGCTGGCTGATACACCTCGATACCGGATATCGCATAGAACCACCGGTTATGTCTCATTTCGGCACTGGATATTGCATAGTTTTGCTGGAAATTGCTTTAACAGAGCCGAGCCACCAGCACCAGATACTGTGTTGGGCTGAATGTTGTGATAATGGGTAACTGAGAGTTTACAGTATCTTGACAACTTGAAATCAATAGTTGTTGGTAATTAACACTGGTAGCTGAGCAAATGGAGAGGGTATGTAGGAGGGAGAAATGATCAGCTGGAAAGGGATGGGGCGACTCTGTGGCTCTGTTGGTTTGGTTCTGGCCTCACATTCGGAGGACGCCATTGTGAATTCGAACCCCCTACTGCCACTGAGTCTGTGAGGGTGGAGGCTTACAGTTACTGCCATCTTGGAATTAAATAGCTCAAACTTACACTATCCCACTGTCAGTTACCACTGCCTTCTGTTTTACCATCTGTTCCCAGTATCTTATGCTTTCCACCTAAACTCCTTAGGACTTTACCCCTTTGACTTTTTAGTTGGAGTTACATACATACATACACAGCACTAATGACTCCATATTTACCTGTTTAGCAAAGGTTTATATGAAAGATTATGTTAATACACTGGACTGTTTATTATATTTTCATTCCATGAGGAGCTTCTGAAAACATAATCTGTGCATTTTATGCTGTGGTCGAATATCACTATACGTTGCTATTAACCCTCTCAACGTGGGGACATTTTTATTTTTAATTCTTGCTGCTACCATTGTTATTCAGTGTGAGAGACCCCTTGTAAAGAGGGTTGCATCCAACCCCAGGCGGAAAATCGATCTATTGCCAGACGCCTTAATCCCGTAATGGGTGGCCACAAACGAATCGCCTCCATGTCGCCGTGTCCCTCGCCATTTCACTGCCCTGCTCCCAACTCACACCCCTTTCTCTCTTATGCCTCTCCACCCCATCCCTCCGTCTCATCCTTGATCTCCCCCTCTCCCCCCCCCCTCCACCTCACTCACATACCCTCTCCTCGTCAGTCTCTCGCTCTCCATCCTCCCCACATGGCCAAACCACCTCAGTGTGTTTCTCGTCGCTTCCTATCACATCCACATCCACACCACAACGCTCCTCCACTTTCTCATTTGTCAGTCTCTCTCCATGTGACTCCACATGGTCCTCAGATAACTCATTTCCACTGCTCTCACTCGACTTCCGTCCCTCACACACACTATTATCCTAATCTGAATAAAATCGTCACGAGACATCATTATAAAATGTAAATTACATCACTGAACTGCAAAGACAACTAGAGTGAAGATAACCTCTGCATCTGGCACAGAAGATCGCAAAGCTAAGAATAACAATGTTCCACCATGGCACGAAGTTTTCTTATAGGCTACCGTTTCCTTGCTGGTTTTATTGTGTATGCTACACATTTTTATTCTCCTGTGTTAGTTATGATTATTCATATTTACATAGATTGCATAAATAACGTACAAGAGATTATCAACGCTATATGCAAAAATACATTGTAAGGGCGAGGCCTTTACGCCAGTTTGTTTCCCGCCAAATTTTTTTCTTTCACATCTTGCGTAGGGAATTTCTTTGCATGCTGCATATTAATATTCTCCTGTACGTCACCAGTGTCACTTATTATTAGTATAGATTGCATATATAAAGCATTAAGGAGATTCCTAAAGCTCCAATAAAGCACTCATTTGACCCCTGGGCCCTGGCGAAAGTTGAGCAGTACCCTACGGTAGAGTGAGGTACGGCAGTGATCTGTAATTTTGTTTTTTGTTTGTTTCTCGCAGTTGTTAGCATTGATACTGGTGTTCATCGGTTTTAAAAGTAGTTAAGACGTGTGCAAAACTACGTGACAATAGTGTGTGTTTTTCCAGTGTTCGGGGATTTTGTGGGAGGGTGATGGATTACGCTATCAAGGTATACGGAAGAGAACGCCATGTCAGTCTCCCACCTTCCTGTCCTTGGCAACCGGTAAGTTTTGGTAAAATATAGTGAAATAGGTTATAATTGCTTAAGTTAAATGGTGAATATATTGATTTCAGCCATTAAGTTTTTATATCCAGATATGTATGACTGTTTTACGATGTTAGTGACCGGCAGGTGTATATGATTAGCTTCCATGAAGAATAATATAGATTTTAATTCCTATCGCTCAAAAGATTAAAATTGTAGTTTTTCTATTTTTTAGCCATGCTTTATCAGGAGCATAGAAGCCCACAGCTAGGCTATTCAGTCCAGGCATATAAGGCAAGAGTTAGGCTATCCGTCTTTTATCTTTCAGAAGTATAGGGGTCCAAGGCTAAGTTATCCAGTCCACACGATTCAGGTGTGACCAGTTGCGAATTCATGAGAGGCATGTGGGCAAAAATCCCAACCACCCTATATTGATGTTACATCCTTATGGGTCAAATTCAGTGTACCTAAACCTCACTAGACAACCCAACATTTTTGTGTTGGTTATATGGTTACCGGTATCATCTGTCTGGCATGTCACTCATAGTACTTAATTGCTGCCTACAGTAGAGGTAAAACTACATCTAGTGGATGGATGACGGTCATTACCAACTTCCAACTAAAACTAAATAAAATGCCGAATAAGATTCTTGTTCCATCCTGTACACTAACCTCTTTGATCATATGACAGTTTTCTCAGTGTCTGGTTATCATCATAATGATTTTATCCTGAAAATAAATATTAGTGAAAAGGTCAGTGAAGGTTATACATATCTCCTCCAGTTCATAAACTCCAAAAGATGAATAAAACTGTCTGGTGGTGTTAATACTCATAAGAATACAAAGTAAGACAATAAAACTTTCCGGTGGTGTTAATACTCATAAGAGAATGTAAAGTAAGACGGGAGTGAAGCACTTAACAATAAAGCCGTTTTAATATCTGAATAAAGCTGTCTGGCGTTGGCTGGAAATGAACTTGAGAGGGTGAATGGTGATAAGTGAGGCATGTGTGACGTGCGACAAGATTGTGTGATGCCCCCATGGTTGTTCAATACTTATATGGATAGGGTAATAAGCAAAAACACGAGAAAAGGAGAGAGGAATGGCGTTGGTAATGAATGGTGATGGGTGGAATATCTCAAATTTGTTGTATACTGGTGATGCAGTGCTACTTGCAAAAACCGGACAAGAACTTGGTAGACTAATGCAGAGTTTTGATGTCTGTGAGCGTCGTGCCTTGAGAGTAAATGTAGAAAAGAGTAAAAGAGAAAGTGACTCCCAATGTGATGTTACAGTGAATGGAAAGAGACTGGAATTGGTGACTGGTGAGAGTTCAAATATCCGGGTACCGTGATAGAAAAGAAAGCAAAATGTGCAAAAGAAGTGGAAAGTACAGTGACACAAGGAAAGAAAGTAGCTATGTATGTATATATATCAGTTAATATTTCAGGGTACAATAATTCTGAATTCATGTGCCAAATATATTTAGTAATAAGATTAAAAGTAACTACTTAAAATATAAACTAAGGATGTAAAAAAATATTTACCGTACCGGTATTGCCTATACGGTCTGTTCTTACACATCTCCATAAACTTGATTATGAAATAAATGGAGACTAATGAATATAGAAATTTGTACACATAAAAAATTGTGTAAGGAAATAAAATAAATAAGCTTTAAAAATAGTTAAACTTTGTGCTATCTTTTTGGAAATCATTTGCAAGACTTGCTATAAAATTCTGAGTAGGCTGTATTGCCAAACGTTTTCCATTTACCTAAACAAGCATTTTTGGTTGCACATAATCAGTTTCATCACTACATAAAATCAGCTTCATCACTGCAGAAATCAGATTTATCATTTTACATTTTATGATCACTACATACTTATTTTAAATCATGATGGAAGTCGGTGAGGCTAGGGAACAGAGAAGAGATCGAGCTGGCTGGATGAATTTTGTAAGAAGAGCATGATCAGGGATTTGACACCCCCTTTTTAACGTGACAGCGTTCGGATTGACTCTGTCGGATAAGGCTACAGAATGTAGTGAAAGCTTTTGGCGTATCAGACAGAGCCAGATCTAGGAGGCTTGAATGATGAGTGCATGGATGCGTGGCCCATTGAATTGGGCAAACTTGGGTTGTGTGGACGTTGCTACCTCTCACCCCGCCATAGGGTGGGAAAGAAGGTCCCAGAGTAAAACTCTGATGTTTACTGGCATAAAAATGATGAAATTATGTGTCCATGCCGGAGTTAACGACCTAAAATTGCCATCTCACTAGGCCTATCTTGAATGCTGAACCGTAAAAAGAAATTTACCACAGAACATAGTGCTGGCCATGAATAAGTGCTGTGGAAGGGATGTACAGTAGAGCCATAGTAATGTATTCTGCCGCTATGCAGCGGGAAATAAACTGCAAACGAAAATTCCCAGCAGCAACAGTTCTCAAGGCCGCGTCGTATCTGACCGTCGGTATGGTATGTTATTGTCCTTGGATAAAACTCCATCTGAGAATCATTACCGGCTACCAAATGATAATAAAAAAAAGTACACAACATTCACTCAAACAAAAGTAGCCCATCTTCAGTAAAAGTCTATGTGCAAGAAAAAAAAAAAAAAAATGCTTCCTTTGGTGAAACAGCTCTGAGACACTTCTGGTTGACTTAGATACTTAACATAATAGGTGGCTCCGCTGCCTGATAATACAAACATCCTTTAACCCCCTCCCTATCCCCCCAAAGGAGGGCAACTTCAGACTGCAGTCCAAAGGATCCTGGGGCCACAGCATCAACTTGTGGTTGAGAGGGAGAGACATCATACAATCTGCAGAGTGGTATTGTAGCCTTTATACAAGTAAATTATAGATTAATGTATCGACACCTGAGGGCAAGTTTGCCTAACATTTCACATCTTCTACCGTACTCTCATTTCCCTTACAGGCTAATGTATGTTGCTGATAGGGTTTCGTATTTTTCTGCTCGTAGAAAGTATCTTTTGCGCGATGCATCAGGGAGAAGTGATGGACGCTGAAAAGATGCCATGGGACAGCAGGTTAACTTTTGTCCCTGACTTTCTTTTTTATGTATATATTTATATATATTAATGCAAGGAAGAAGGAATCAAAAGCCAGAAGCCCGCAAGAGAAAGCAAAAGCAGGATAACAGAGCCAGATTAAAAATCTGTTCATTTCGAGATGCCTGGACACACCGTGTTTGAAAGACTGAAAGTCATAAGCAGTGGGAAAAACAGAGGAAGACAGTCTCAGAGTTGACCTGTTGCATACATGAAGGACTGAGAGTACTGGTCAACTCTTGCTTAAGGAGCTGTAGGGAAAAGGTATGAGAGTATGCTGCCAGACGGGTGCTACGCTGCCGCCGTAATGGAGGAGGGATGCAGGCAGACAGTTCAGAAGTGACCATTGAAGTAGCTTTAGAAAAGAGATAAAGATGCAACTGCGGGGAAGAGGCGGAAACATGAAAGTGGAGATTTCGAGACTTCTGAAGTCGATGTAGATGAGGTGGTTAAAGTTAAAGACGGCCCAGTGTGACGACAACGAAGTGGCTGTGTCCGAATGCACAAGTTCAGTCGTTATGTAAAAAAAAAAAACTGACGGATTTTGCAGTATTGTGTGTGTGTGTGTGTGTGTGTCCAATTCTGGGCATAGGCTTCACAGCTTGCTGTCAAGGCCCAGTAGTCCTCCTACGTACCATACACCTCTACATGTCACCACTTCGTCGCTAACACCTACCGTCCATATTGAATACATGCTAGGGCTGTCTCATACAGGACTGGAGTATTGGTATTAGCGGGGGTACTTTTACATGTCGGCGGGTCTTCTGGTAGATCAGTAAAGTCTGATATTAACGAAATTCAAATCCTTAAACTGTTCCCTGCCCCAGCGGGATTTGAACCCGGGTCCGTTAGGACTGCAGGCCAACTCTCTACCGACTGAGCCACCGCCTTCCCCAAATGATGATTACTGTTGCTCAGAGTGCTGCAGTTGACTGTTGTAAGTCAAGATCAACTTCACTGCCATCCTTTAGGTTTAATAAAACAGTGTGGATGATACTCATAATTGGGGTTAATACGGCATTCTCATGTGTTATTTATACCCCAACCCTTCAGCTCGAGGACGTCATATACTATTTTTGTTTTCGTTTTTTTTTTTTTTTTTTTTTTACAGCAGAAACTCTGATCTAGAGGGGGTTCAGTATAGCCTTCATTAACCCCTTCACTACTAGGGTGCTCGTAAAAGTGAAGTGAATGCGTTTGGTAGCGTATTGTCGGATTGTTGATATCCGTAACTCCTGTCAGCTCAATTGATGGCCGATTGTAGTTGCTCTGGAGAACAAATCAGAATAGTAACCACGGAGATTTTTCATACCTTATAACCAAGATTCACTGAATTTCATGCAACCACGACTCAGTATTCAAGTTGTGCCTGTCACCAGGTTGCAGTGGATGAAAACAAACCAACTTCATGCAGGGATGGAATGCGAAAGACGTCATCGCACTGAAGATAACTTGTACGAAAAAGTTATTCGATAGGACCATCTTTGTTATGAGAAAGAAAGGGAGGATCAAAATAACTGGGATGTAACAAGTGTGCACGCGGCTCTCTTGTACTACTTAGCATTTACGGCGCAGGGGAAAAATGCAGTGCGAATGAGGAGTGGGAGATTGATGGAATCGTTGCTGGCAAGGGACAGTAAATAATCCCTGGAGGTCCTGTTTTGCCTAGGCCACCCCTCACAGGAAGCGGAGTTAGGCAATAGACATCTCATGTGGATTCCTGTACGGAGGACATGAGGCTACAGTCCCTCGGTTGGTGACGTCATTATTGATCTGCTCCGACTTCTGGATGGGTCCAGAGAGAGAGAGAGAGAGAGAGAGAGAGAGAGAGAGAGAGAATGTGTTTGCATTGGCAGCGGGTGCTTAGGAGCTCAACACTCAAGTTAGATGCGGAATGAATTAAATCCTTTGATGCTTTTTTTTATATATATATATATAATTAGGAAGCGATTTGTAGTCTGCTCCTCGACTTGGGGTTTACGTTTGGTTAATTCATTCGCATCTAATACACGATTAACACTAACGACATACGTACGAGCATCGCAAAGAATTTAGCAGCTATTACCTCTCTCCTTCTGAGTTGCCTTATCTGCTATTTTTTGTGAGAGCGGGATATCGTACGCCCGCCACGAGGATTTGGCGCCAAAATGTCCAAAGTTCAATCGATAAGACTTCGCCATGACTCAGCTGACATAGAGGTTATCAGCCTGTATTTAGTATTTTCCCACTTGCAATACTATTCTCCATAATATTTAGACGAAATATATAGTATTTTGGTGAAGACGTTGTGTTAGTTTGAGGTGGGGGATGGGAGGGAGAGAGAAAAATGTGTTATCGTACATTGGGGGGGCGTCTTGCGCATGGCCGACCAAAACCAACTTATGCGCATTGCCTCGTGTATCAGTCTAGTTGTGACAAGTGTTTCAGGCAGGGTCTTGGTGACGCTGGGTTTCCTATTTTTACTCGGACTGTTACAGAGAATACAGTAGAGGACCGGCGACTGTTGGAGGATGTGAACCGCTGTCACCGCCGAGTGAGTATTGACGTGAGTTGTTTTGTAATGTGCACCAAGAGGCTGGGAAAAGGACAAACATTTAGACTCCCTGAACACCGAGTGGTATACAAACAAACAGAGGCACCCAAGCAGGCCTGTGTTTGTTTGTTTTTTTTTTCCTGAGATTTATTTCTCATGTAGGCTACAGGGGATTTTTTGTTTTTGCCTACATCACGGCAGTTTGTAAAAGTATGAGTATGTGATTTTATATCAGCATGTCTTTAAATGATTTTCATGGCTATAAATAGCTCCAGTAAGTTGTAAGTTAGTGTGTTGATTACGTGAACTGATAATAATTACATGTTAACTTGCAAGCATAGCTAAATCATGTAACATTAGATAAACTTGTGCATGATAATTTTTGTGTATGACCAGCTTATAACGCAGAAAAGTAAAAGTCAGCAATGTAAATTAGCAGTAACAATAATGCACTCTTGAAATGTATTTATTTTTCCTCTGGTTTGGAGTTTGAATTACGCGTAAACCAGAGAAACCATCAACACCCAGACTCGTGTGACTCCCTCTCAGGTGGATAAAATTGTCTGGCGTTAGCAGTAGATTTCTAGAGTTGTTGCGACCGTGAAAGGGTTAATGGTGACAGCACATTAACCTTCTAAGGCTTCTGTGACTCATGAATAAGATCGTCTGGCGTTGAGTTAAATATACAGAGTGCAAGGCACGACCACGATTTTTTTTTTCTTCATAATTCGAAGTACGATATGGTTGCTTTTGTTGTTGCTTAAACTCTCTCTCTCTGGCCGAACAGCCCCATCGACCACATGTAAGCAACTCCACAGTGCTATCACGTGAAGGCTCCACGTGTGCGTCGTACGGTACCGGTACGGTTAGGTAATTTTACGGTCACGATTACAGTGGGTTAAAAACGATTATAGTTACGATTAAATTAGGTTAGACGCTAAAATACGGTTAATTCAGGTTACAGGCACGATTACAGCGGATTAGGATATGGTTAAATACAGTCCAGAGGCTATTAAGTAAAAATATATCGTTACAGCAGGATAGGTATGATTACAGACGGTTAAATCAAGCTGCGTGTCTATTACAGGGTACAAAATTTCAAATAGTTACATCGGGTTACAGGTTACATATTTTTAGATACTTAAATAGAGTTATACTTACGGTTAAATGCGTTGAAATAAAGTTACAGATGTGGTGAAATACAGGTACGGCTAAATAAAGAGAGTTAAGTTAAGATACAGATATGGTTAAATAAAAATAAAGATACGGGTACAGTTAAATAAGGAAAGATACAGGTGCGGTTAAATACAGTTAAATAAGAAAGGATACAGGCACGGTTAAATACATTGTAGATACCGTTAAATAAGGATACAGGTACGGTTAAATAAAGGTACAGTTAAATAAGGATACAGGTACGGTTAAACGAAGGTACAGGTAAATAAGGATACAGGTACGGTAAAATAAAGATACGGTTAAATAAGGATACAGTACGGTTAAATTCCTGTTACAGTTTCGATCCCAGGTTACATGATAAGACGGGGCTCGGGGTGTTTCTTGAGACGCCTACATCGATTAGAGAGAGAGAGAGGGAGGGAGGGGAGAGGAGGGGAGGTATTGAAAGAGGGAGAGAGTTTTGGGGGTGAAAGCCAGCGAAAGAGAAGGGCAAAGGAACTGTACATCGGAGAGTAAGAGAGAGAGAGAACAAAAAAAAAAAAAAAAAGGGAAATAAGTAGAAGAGTAAGGGGGCAGAGGGGATGGTATTTTGTGTGTGTGAGAGTATTGAAGGAGGGAGAGAATTTGGGGAGTGAAAGCATGCGAGAGAGAAGGGGAGAGGGCAAAGGAACTGTAGGAGTAGACTGCAGCACCAGTCGAGCAGGGCAGTACTCCCGAGGTGGATGGAAAGCTGATGACAGGGAGTGCTGGAGCTCCCGTTTCATCAGCCCTCAGGACTAGTTCCTGACCATCCCCCTTTGCTGAACTTTTTTCAGTGTCTCAGTTACACAGAGAGTAGGCCAGCATGCTTTCCAGTACAAATTTCTCTATCTACACCAAACTACATGCACAGTACACACTACACTTCCTTTTCCAAAATTCAAAAAATTATGGCGTCTCATCACCAAGCCTCGGAGTCCCCAGGGGGGGGGGGACCATAAATGCCCCCACCATCCGCCCCTCTCCCGGTGACGACTCGAGGTGCCTGGAACCACTGTCTGACTCTCTTCTTCATTTCTGCAACATTCACGACCTTTCCTCTAACTTTCGCTCTGTTGAGCACCACCTCTCCTCCTCTAAACCTCACCTTCTTTTTCTGAGACTCAGGTGTCTGAGGCAACTGACAGCAAACCCTTTTCTGTATCCTCCTACTTTCTTTATACTCATTTCAAAGCCAAAGGTGGCTGTTGTGTATATATACGCAACGACTTATCTTGCTCTTGTGTTCCTGAACTCGATTCTTCTGAATTCTCTTCACTCTGGCTTCGGCTTTCCTGTCATTCTCTGACTAAATATATCTGTGCTGTTTACTTATCCCCTAATTCTACTGACTATCAAAAATTCTTCGACTATCTTCTACGATGGAACACATTCTATCCATTTCTCCTTTCTCTGAAATCTCCATTCTAGGAGATTTCAATGTTTACCACCACCTTTGGCTCTCCTGTCCTTTCACTGATCCACCTGGTGAACAAGCCTACATCTTTTCTATCCTTAATGGCCTAGAGCAGCTTGTACAGCACCCTACCCTTATCCCTGACCGCCTTGGAGAGAGCTCCAAAATACTTGACCTCTTCCTCACAACTAATCCTTCTGCTTACTCTGTTAATCTTTTCTCTCCGTTGGGCTCCTCCGATCACAAACTTATCACCTTAACCTGTCCTATCACTCCGGTACGGCCTGTGGACCCTCCAGGGAAACGACGTCTGTGGCATTTAGGAGCCGCGGACTGGGAGGCCCTCAGGCAGTACTTCTTTGATTATCCCTGGAATGATTATTGCTTCCATGGCCGTGAGCCATCTGAGTGTGCCTTGCGGATTACGGAGGTTATTCTCTCAGGCATGGAAGCATACATTCCTTTCTCATATCCTTTGACTAAAGCAAGAAAGCCTTGGTTTAATCACGCTTGTTCTAATGCTGTCCGCAACAAGGAGAGGGCCTACAAAAGGTACCGGAGCCAACCCACCCCTGAATCACATCATCTTTACGTTTCTGCCCGGAATCGTGCTAAGTCTGTTCTTCGCTCTGCTAAAAATAATTTCATCCATACCAAATGCTCTCAACTCTCCAACTCGAATTCTTCCCTCTCCTTCTGGCACCTTGCCAAAATCCTTTCTAACAACTTTACCTCATCATCCTTCCCTCCTCTTTTCTATTCTGATGCTTCTGTAGCTATTTCTTCTACTGCCAAAGCAGATCTCTTCGCACAGACTTTCTCCTCCAATTCCACCTTAGACGATTCCGGTGCTGTTCCTCCATCACTTCCTCCCTCTGACTTCCTCATGGCTGACATTAAAATTTCTTCAGCTGATGTATTTTCTGCCATCACTGGCCTCCGTACTAACAAGGCATATGGGCCTGATGGGGTCCCTCCTGTTGTTCTCAAGAACTGTGCTTCTGTGCTTACACCCTGCCTAGGCAAACTCTTTCACCTTTGTCTGTCAACTTGTACCTTTCCTTCTTGCTGGAAGTTTGCTCTCATTCAGCCAGTCCCAAGGAAGGGTGACCACTCCCAACCCTCTAACTATCGTCCCATTGCTTTAACGTCCTGTATTTCAAAGGTTTTCGAGTAAATTCTCAACAGAAAAATTTTAAGGCATCTTTCCTATCACAACCTTCTTTCCGATCGTCAGTACGGGTTCCGTCAGGGACGCTCCACTAGCGATCTTCTCACCTACCTTTCAGACTCCTGGTCATCCTCCTTTCGGGACTTTGGCGAAAGCTTTGCCATTGCACTTGACATCTCAAAGGCTTTCGATCGACTCTGGCATATATCTTTAATTTCCAAACTGTCCTCCTACGGTTTCTATCCTTGTCTGTGCCTTCATCGTTAGCTTCCTTTCTGGTCGTTCTATAGCTGCTGTTGTAGACGGCCATCGTTCTTCTCCTAGATCTATGAACAGTGATGTTCCTCAGGGCTCTGTCCTATCACCAACTCTCTTCCTTTTATTCATCAATGATCTTCTAAGCTGTACATCTAACCCTATCCACTCATACGCTGATGACTCCACCCTTCACCTTTCCATTCGGTTCCCAAAACGCCCATCTCAGCAGTTACTTCAACAAACAAGGGATGAGGCTATGGCACACCTAATGTCTGACTTGGCTCGTATCTCTGACTGGGGTAAAAATAATATGGTTGTTTTTAATGCATCTAAGACTCAGTTCTTACACCTATCAACCCGACAAAATCTTCTACAGGTATACCCACTAATGTTTAATAATATTCAGCTTAATCCTGCATCATCCTTGAACATGCTTGAGTTTTCATTTACTCGGGACTTATCTTGGAAAGATCATATTACATCTCTTGTAAAATCTGCTTCCAAGAGATTGGGTATGCTAAGCCGACTCCGCTCTTTCTTTACTCCTGCACAATTGTTGACTCTATACAGGGGTTTTATCCGCCCCTGTGTGGAGTACAACTCTCATGGGTGGGGAGGCTCCCCACATACAGCTCTTCTCAATAGGGTGGAGTCAAAGGCTTTTCGTCTCATTAACTCTCCTCCTCTTACTGACTCCCTTCAACCTCTGTCTCTTGGCCGCACTGTTGCATCTTTATCTCTTTTCTATCGCTACTTTAATGGTCACTGCTCCTCTGAACTGTCTGCTTACATTCCTCCACCTCTATGACGGGCGCGTAGCACCCGTCTGGCAGCAAACTCTCATCCCTTTTCTGTCCAACTCTCTAATGCAAGAGTTAACCGTTACTCCCAGTCTTTCATTTATGCAGCAGGTCAACTCTGGAACTGTCTCCCTCTGTCTGTATTTCCTGCTGCCTTTGATCTCCAGTCTTTCAAACGCAGTGTGTCCAGGCATCTCAAAATGATCGGATCTTGAATTTGGCTCTCTATTGTATTTTGTTTTTCTCTGAGGGAACTGTTACTGCGGGCTCATGGCCTTTGGTTCCTTCTTCCTCGCATAAAAAAAAAATCGGAGAGAGAGAAAGAGAGAGATTTAGGGGGGAAAGTAGAAGGGTAAGGGGGCAGAGGGAATGGTATTAGAGAGAGCGATGGCCCGAGGAGTACCAGTATGTGATGGGGGGGTAAGGACAATTTTGACCAACTTGATCCGTTCGGCGTTACGGTCTGGCCAACTAAATAGGTATCGTAAACACGCTAAGTTAATAACAAAGTAATTTTTATTGTTACATGTACTAAGTAAAGCCACCTGAACTTGGCCCCAAGCTTGAATTATTGTTGACAAGAAGACACCATGCAAATATTTAGTACCGCTAGACTGATTTAGTAGTTCACCCAGTCATGACATTTGGAGTTATTTTATGACCAGACCAGTAGCAGCAGTGCCCACAAATTTGCTCCCTCCCCTTCCCTCTCGCCACCGTTGTGTGGGTGAAGGGGGTCCAGGTCCAGGCACCTTGATTAGTACTTGATTATAGTTTTTATATAAGTACTTGTGGTGGGCCCCTCGCATTTGCTTCTGCGGTGGGCTGTCGCGTTTATGTGCTGTTCTATTGTAACGTTGTCACTTGGATTTTTTTGCAGCTGACCAATTGATCGTGTTAATTGCAGCTTCGGGAATGGTACCCAAGTTGTCTGAACGCAAGTCCGTAATGCACACACAGACACACAGCTACTGCTATAGTATATTTTAGTCGTACCTATGGACAAAAAATTCTACGGAGATCCTATGCCGGGCGCCGGGAGCAGCGTTTTTTGGTCAAAATGTGATTGCTCATTAAATATAGTTAAAGTTTTTCAATCGTGATGGGACCAAGTTTTCACATCATTGAATTTTTTGCGATTTTTGTGCCAGTTTTGGTGGGATTTGAATGTGTGGTTTCGGCTGCCCAAAATACACACACACACACACACACACACACACACACACACACACACACACACACACACGGTATTAGAAAAACTTATAAGAAAAGCTTGGGTAAATCATCTAGAAGAACACAGTATGATAACAGAAAGACAGTTTGGTTTCAGAAAAGGAAAATCATGTGTTACTAATCTGTTGAGCTACTATGACAGAGTAACAAACACAATACAGGAAAGGGAAGGATGGGTGGACAGTATCTATTTAGATTTCAAGAAAGCTTTTGACACAGTACCACACCAAAGACTTTTATGGAAGTTGTACCATCAAGGAGGAATTCGAGGCAAACTGTTTTGTTGGATGCAAGACTTTCTCATAAAAAGAGAAATGAGGACAGTACTAAGAGGAAACTACTCATCATGGAAAGAAGTGACTAGTGGAGTACCACAGGGTTCGGTGCTGGCACCAATCATGTTTTTAGTGCACATAAATGATATAAACAGTAACACTGGAAATGAGAGCTATCTGAATATGTTTGCAGATGATGCAAAAATACAAAGGAGAAATACTAGCACAGACTCTTGTAGGGAGCTACAAGAAGAATTAAATAAACTTCATGAATGGAGTAGTACATGGCAAATGGAATTCAATGTGGACAAGTGTCATGTAATCAAGTTTGGTAAAAGTGGAAAAAGACCTGATTGGGGTTATAAGTTAGGAAATAAAACCCTATACACATCAGAAAGAGAGAAAGACCTAGGTGTGATTATCAATAACAGACTATCTCCGGCTGACCACATCAGCGAGAAGGTACGGAACATGTATACACTGCTTGCAAATATGAGAATAGCATTCACATACATAAATGAAGACATGCTAAGAAGGATAATAACATCATTCATTACTCGTAGACCAACCCTGGAATATGCATCAATAGTCTGGAGTCCTCATCTCAAAAAGCATATAGACAAGATTGAAAAAGTTCAAAGGGCCGCTACAAGATGGATACCAAGCTTAAGGGACCTAAGCTACGAAGAAAGACTAAATAAACTGAATCTACCAACACTACAGGAGAGAAGGAAAAGAGGTGACATGATAATGCTATATAAGTGCATATCAGGAAAGGAGAAAATAGACATAAATGATTACTTAACATATGGAGAATCATCAGCAAGAGGACATTGCAAGAAACTGCATAAGAAGAGAGGTGATAAAGACGTAAGGAAATTCAGTTTCCCAAACAGAGCAATTGATCAATGGAATGCACTACCGAATGAAATAGTGTGTGCCAAAACAATTCACAAATTTAAGGATATGTACGATAAATATGGTTTAAGACACGGGACAGTACGAGCTTGACTCATTCCTGTAAAGATACAATTAGGTAAGAACAATTAGGTAAGAACACACACACACACACACTGCTGGTGCAGTAGTATATTAGATATCAGGTCAGTCCTAGGGGGTTTACTAAGCTGAATAAAATCGTCAGGTGTCAGGAGAATGTGCCGAGATTTGACTTCATTGTAGTGAAAGGATTAATATATAGTAACATTATTATAGCCTATGGGACAACCCCCCCCCCTCTCTCTCTCTCTTTCTCTCTCTCTCTCTCTCTCTCTCTCTCTCTCTCCAGTTTACCTCTCTTCATTCCACGGTTCGCCGCCTTCCCTATTCTACTTCATATTCCTTCGCTCTTTCATCCTTCTTCCTTTTCTCCTTTTCTTCCCTTCCTTCCTTCCTTCTCTCTCTCTCTCTCTCTCTCTCTCTCTCTCTCTCTCTTTCCTTCACGCTTCCGTTTCCTCTTTTCCTTCTTTCTTCCCTCATTCTCCCTCCCCATCATCTCTTCTTCCCCCTTCTTCCAGCTTTACTCTTCCATTATTTTCCTCTCCCCTCTTGCTTCCTCCCTTCTTTCATTACCCCTATCCCTCCCTACCTCCCACTATCTTCCTCCCTCCTGTTTCCTTTCTCCCTGTTCTCTCCTTGCCTTCACTTCTTCCTCATCACACCCTTTTCTTTCCCTTCCTCTTCCTTCCATCCATCCCCTCTCTGGCCTTTCCTTTCCTTTCTTCTGCCTCCCTCGCCATGCCTCCTTCCTCCTCCTGTCTTTCTTCACTCTGTCTTTCCTCCATTTCTCTTCCACTATTCCTTCCCTCTCTCCCTCTCTCTGTCCCTCTCTCCTTTATTCCCACCTTCCTGCCCTCTCCACTTCTCCTTTCCCCTTTCCCCTTTCTTACCTCCTTTCCTTTCAGTCTTTTCTTCCCTCCTGTGGCTCGTTTCCACTTCCTTCCCTCTATTCATCCCTTCATCCTCCTTTCTTCCCTTCTACCTTCCCTTCCCTCCTCCGCCTCTCCCCCTCCATCCAACCCTCCCCTCTCGCCCATCCTCTTTGCCATATAATTTGCTCTTAACTATCACTTTATATTAGGCTGCAGAGATGACGCACTATGAAGATATCCAGACATGTATTTTTATTGAATTTTTTGTTTTTTTTTTATTCGTTTTATTTGTCCTTCCCATCTCTTCCTCTCTTTGCCTCGTTCTTGTCATCCTTCCATTCGTTTCCCCCATTTTCCATACCCTCTTTCCTTCCTTCCTTCCTCCCACCCTACTTCTATCCCTTCTTCCTTTACTTCTCCCTCCCCTTCCATCACCCTTTCCCCTCCTCCCATTCCTCCGTCTTTTCCTTCCCTCCCTTTCCTATATATTCCTTTCCTCCCTCTCCATCCCGACCCATCTCCTACCTCCCCTTTCCCTTCCCCCTTCCCTCGCTCCCTGTCCACCTCCACCCAACTCACCATTCCTTCGTCGCTGTCCATCTTATTTCTCACCATTTCCTCCTTCCTTTTCCTTCTTCTCTTCCTCTTTCCTTCCTCTCCCTCTCTGTCTTCCCCCTTCCTCTTCCATATCCATTTCCCCTTCTCCTTTTCTTTTCCTCTTCCTTCCTGTTCTCTCATTTCCTTCCTCCTTCGTCTCCTTCCCTGCCTCTCCTCCTCTTCCCCTTCCACCTCCTTCCTCCATCCTCTTTGCAGATTAATTGTCTTGTGCTTTATCACTCTTTACATTATAGAGATGACACACTGTAGAGAAATATTGATAACTCATTTATTTTTATCGTCATCGTAATTCTTAGAGAGAGAGAGAGAGAGAGAGAGAGAGAGAGAGAGGGGTGATATGAAAAGACGGGGAAAATTTGGGGAAAAAAAAACAAAAGTGAATAGGAAGAGAGATGGAGGAGGGAATGAGGAGAATGGAGGAAGGGAAATGAGGGAAGTGAAGATAGAAAAAAAGGAGTGGTAAAAGGGTAAGTAGGAGAGAGAGAGAGAGAGAGAGAGAAGGGGGAGGTAGGGTGGTCGATACTGTCTTGGGTCTTCGTCGGAGAGAGAGAGGGAGAGAGAGAGAGAGAGAGAGAGAGAGATGGAAAGTAGCTGGTGACGAGATGAAAGGAAGACTGAATGGAAGGAACGGAAAAAGATTTTGAATGAATGAATGAGAGAGAGAGAGAAATGGAAAGTAGCCGGTGACGAGATGAAAGGAAGACTGAATGGAAGGAACGGAAAAAGATTTTGAATGAATGAGAGAGAGAGAGAGAGAGAGAGAGAGAGAGAGAGAGTTAAAGATAAGGCCTAAACAAGAAAGAAAAAATATGACATACGAATATCGAAGAAAGAAAATGGGAAGAAGGCTTAGATAGTAAAGATAATGGAAGAGAAAGAAAAAAAGGGGAGGGGGATAGAGGACTTAGGGTAATGTGTTTGAGAGAGAGAGAGAGAGAGAGAGAGAGACAGAGAGCGAGACTAATCACATTCAGTTCATAAACCGATGAACGCAGCTTGATTTTCTCTTATTTCATTGTGTGCCTTGTCAACATTAATAGATGAAAGTGCAGTGAGTGTGATTAATTTAACTCTAGGCTAGGCTAGCAGCTTTTGGTGGAATTGTACCATCGAAAAAGAAAAAAATCTTCCAATATTTCAACTCCTCTCTTCCTCACGTTCCTCTCGTGGCTAATATTCCTAAGCTTACAGAAGCTTGGTATGTTTTTGAGCTTAATATATTTCGCCTCTTTTAGTTCCCATTCTAGCCTGTAATTGTAGACTGGGTGATTCCTTAACCATTGTTGTCTTCTTGATGTGGTGAATCAGAGAGGAAAGTTACAGACATAGCCTATTATAAGTGAATCGAGGATGGTAGTTACGGACACGCCATAAGTGAATCTGGGGGGGTAATTACGGACACACCTTAAGTGAATCAGGGAGGGTAGTTACGGACATACTTTAAGTGATACAGGGAGGGTAGTTACATACATACCTTAAGTGAATCAGGGAGGGTAGTTACGTACACATCTTAAGTGAATCAGGGAGGGTAGTTACGGACACGTTAAGTGATACAGGGGGGGTAGTTACACACCTTAAGTGAATCAGGGAGGGCAGTTACTGACACACCTTAAGTGAATCAGGGAGGGAAGTTACAGACACACCTTAATTGTGGTGTAGACGGAGTGGAATAGTAGGAAGCGAACCAGTATGATGGACACCTGGTATGACACGTGAAAAATCAACTAACATATTGCCAACACTCTGCCAGGAATCGAACCCAGGACACCGATGAAAGACCAGGCATCTGTAGCTTCATTCCTTTTAATTAGAGTCGCGCTACTAAGTTATGTCTCAATGTGAATCTCAGCAGTGAAGGTTTAATAGACAAATACATTAAGGACGAGAAATCCATTAGTAATTTTAATCGGTGTGATGTCAGGTGCTGTGTGCGTCGTATCGAATCCCTTTTTGACGCGATGGGAGGCATTTTCGATCTCTTAATGCCACTAGGAGCCGAGGCCGGTCACCTACCCCATACCGGTGGTGTTGGTACTGTTCTCGTTGTTGTAAAGGCAGGGTTAGCTTTCCTGGGCCCAATCATGGTATCGACAGCCAATGTATTAGAAAGGGATGTGGTCTCTCTCTCTCTCTCTCTCTCTCAATTACCGCTAAGTCCAAACAAGGCTTCACCACTCCTGCTCGCTCACCTGTCCTTAACAAGTTCCCTTGCTTTTTTCTTTCTTGTTTTTTTTTTTGTTTTTTTTTACTTTCATGCTGGAGATGCTTTTATACGTTATCTTCATCATCATCATTATATTTTTCATCATCATCGTCATATTAGTGTATTATTATTATTATTATTATTATTATTATTATTGTTATAAGTAGTAGTAGTAGTACTCTTAGTAGTCCGAGTAGTAGTAGTAGTTGCTGTTATGATGATGATGATGATGATGATCATTATTACTGTTATTGCCCTCGAGGTGTAGGGTCCCGAGGCAGGCTAGCTTATTAAGCTCTTGTACAGGGTAGTCCGTAGATAGCGCTCCACTGGAAACTCCCCTGAAGGTATGTTGAAGTCCGTAGTCTCGTTGGTTAAGGAAGCTCCCTAACGCCTATTCCTTAGCTACTGTATCTGTTTTATTTATTACACCGTACTGTCCTCTTGTTATATAAATCCTTCCAATATCGCCGTACTCTGCATAAATATCCCACAAAAAGGATATTATCTACCTTTATCCAAAAATAAATCGCTAAGAAAACTATGTAAGGGAGCTTCCTTACCCGACGAGAATACGAACCAAGAAATCGGCCGGTGGAGTGAAGGAGTGACGTATATATGGATCCTATAATTATATTATTGATGCTTCATCCAATCCATTCTCTTAGGTCGCGTCCACACGTGTGCACAAACAAGTGCTGGCAACATGTATGCAACACAGTAACGAACACGCTGCAAACATGTTGGGAACAGCAGCGTCCAGATCATGTTGGCAACATCATGATGAAGTCCCAGCTGCCTGGTATGGACACACTTAATCCATCACCTCTGCTGCCAGTGTTCGAAGCTGCACTGAAACATGTTTGCATACATCTATCCAAATACTGCTGCAGACATGTTCCCGAACATGTTGCCAGCTGTGTTGGCAACATATGTTTGAGCACACGTGTGGACGCGGCCTTAAGCGCAGTAATTACTCTAACTGGAGGGGTTAGATGTAGAGCGGTATTCTCGTGCAGGTAGGGAGCTTACTAACACCTCTTCCTTACAGATTTATTTCTGATTCTGCTCCTTCCTTACCGATTTATTTCTTGATTCTGCTCCTTCCTTACCGGTTTATTTCTTGATTCTGCTCCTTTACTGTATTCTTATGTGTTATTCATGCAATCTGTGTCGATATTAAAAAGATATGCAAAACAGGATGTTCCTTACCGGACGAGAGAGAGAGAGAGAGAGAGAGAGAGAGAGAGAGAGCATTAACCCCTTCACTACGAGAGGTCTGCCCCTAAGCTGAATAAAATCGTCTGGAGGTAGCGAGGGTAGAATATTTAAGGACGTCCTGGCGGTGAAGAGGTTAAGGGTTGGTGGTTGGTGTATTATTCCTGCCGCGTCTTGGGGATTCGAACCGATGCGTGAGAGAGAGAGAGAGAGAGAGAGAGAGAGAGAGAGAGAGAGAGAGAGAGAGAGAGAGAGAGAGAGAGAGAGAGAGAGAGAGAGAGGAGGGGGGGAGAGAGACCAGTATAACAATAAAGAAAAAATCCTAAAGCCACGAGTTAACCTTATTGGCTGTCTAGGAGAGAGAGAGAGAGAGAGAAGGGGGGGAGGGAGAGGGAGGCTTAAGAAGGATTTGAAGAAGGGAGGGAGGGAGAGAACGAGCAGAGGAAAGAGTGGAGGAGGTAAAGAAACGGTGAAAATGTGGTAAAGGGAGAGAGGGAGGAAAGAAAAGAAAAAAATGAAATAACGGATAAGAAAGAAGGAAAAAAGGGAAGGAGGGATGAAGAGGAAAGGCAGTGAAGAGGGAGAAGGAGAGAGAGAAAGGAGGGAAGGAGGTAAAGAGTGAAGAAAGGAGGAGAGAGTTAAATAGTACAAACAGAGAAGTAGGGAATTAAGGAGAAAAGTTAAAAGGGAAGGAAAGTAGGGAGAGAAGGAATGGAGGAAAGAAGTAAAGGAGAGAACGAGGGAGAGGGAAGGGAGAAAGGAGGGAAGGAAAAGAAAGAGGAGGGAGAGCACTGAAGATAAGGAAGAAAGGAAGGAAGGAGGAAAGTTGAAAGAGGAGGAAAGGGGAGAAGCAAGAGAATAAGTAAGAAAGAGAGAGAGAGGCAAAGGAGAAATATGGTAGGTATAAGGAGAGAACGAGGAGAGGAAATAAGGGAAGGAGGAGGAGGGGAATCGAGGGAAGGGAGGGAGTGAGGGAAGAGTAGAGGAATGGTGGGGAGGGAAGGAAGAAGGGAGGAATGGAGGGGAGAGAAGGAGGAAAGGACAACGAGGGAGGGAAGTCATAATGGAGGGAGGGAGAGGGCAATTCCGGAAAGGCGGAGAGAGGGAGAGAGAGAGAGAGAGAGAGAGAGAGAGAGAGAGGCGTTAGAAAAGTGTAGAACAGAGAAACAGAAAATAGATTATGTAAAAATTATGTTAGTTGGAAGATGTTAAAAAATATATCAGATGAGCTTAAAAAAGAAAATGAGAGAAAGGAGGGAGAGAAAAAAAGAGAGAGCACTATGATGGAGAGAAGGGAGGGAGGGAGGGAGGGAGAAGCCGAGGTGACGGGGGAGGAAGAATAATGTGAGGGAGGGAGAGAAGGAAGAAGAGGTGGGAGGGGGGGGAGGGAAGGAGAAAGAGACGCGGGAGGAAGAATAATGGGAGGAAAGAAGGAGGAATGGAGAGAGGGAGGCAAAAGCGGAGAAGGGGAAGAAGGATGAGGTGTGTGAAGGAAGGAAAGGAAGAAGAAATGGAGAGGAAGAGGCAGAGAAGAAAGGAGGAAGAGAGAGAGGGGGAGAAAAAAGGGAGAGAATGAAAGAGAAGAAAGAAGGAAAAGACAGGAGGAATAATAGGTTGAGGGAAAGAGGAAGAGAAAGAGAGAGAGAGAGAGAGAGAACCAGAAATAGAAAACGCCTGACGAAAATATGAATAACGAATGGAAGCTGGATAATATAAAAAAACTGAACAAAAATAAAAGAAAAATAAGGAAGGGGGATCAAGTGATTGAAAAGGGAGCAGAGAATTTTACAAAAGGAGAGTGCACAAAGAGAGAGAGAGAGAGAGAGAGAGAACGCTAGTACCCAGTTCTTACCAGACGAATACTTTACGGTCTCGCATAGTCAGTTAATTCTACGGTATTAGTCTGCCCTCTTACACGATCTAAGAGAGCGCTTATCTCCGCCGACCCAAATAAAATTCATGATATTCGTTTATTTCTCCTCCGATCTGCCGCAAAATCTAGTAATCTCATTCTTGTCCCACCGCCCACATATCTATCAGATGTCGTTAAAATCCAATAATAACCTCTCAATATACCTTGTACCCAGACACAGGTGATTACAGTACCACCGTCCAACTTGTGATTTATGTCCGCTTAGAGTAAGAGAATAGTATAGCTGGCTTGTTTTCATCTTAGGGAACTGGGCCACGTACAACTTGAGTAGCTAGTAAGTCGCAGTTGCTTGATAATTCGCTGAACCTTAGTTATGGGGTAAGAATGAGTCTTCTTGGATACTCGTCAAATCAACCATCCTGTCTGACTACACTTGGCCATCCACTAAGCTGAATGGGGTGGGGCTCTTCGTCCAGTGGAAACAAACTGACTGTAGCAAAGCAGAAGTATCATCTTATACAGGGAAACGTATAAGAAATTTTATGAGATTTTTGAGCAGGTTTTGAGTTAATAATATCATCAGGTCCAGTTCTCAGCCATTAGGGAACTATATTTCGTCACTGTACTTGGATAATGTTTCTTTGACTTCTGCGATTTCCTTTTCTAATTTCAGGATCATTGCTATCTTATTTTTCATAGTGTGAAATGATTTGTGTGATGGTAATGATGACGATGATGATATCATTATGATGATGATTATATGATTATGATATGATGATGATGATGATGATGGTGTGTAACAATTTGCACACCACGAATGTTATTCGGTACCAATGCTCTTTTCATCATTAAATGGCTCAGTTTTTCGTGTCCTTTTGGAGCTTATCTCACGTAGCTCAGAAAAAGGACAGTAGGCCTACTGACTCTACACCCTTTCCACAGCACTTCTTCGTGATTAGCACCATCTTCTAGGGTTAATCTGTTTTGTTCACCTTTCAAGATTGACAGATGCCAATTTTAGGCCAAGTTAGAGTAAAAAGAGTATACTGTATACTATTCTTGCGGAGTACCGTAGTCAGAGTGTAGGTACTTTTCCTCCTGCGTCATTCATACCTCATTTACTATAGCAGGATATGGAGTGATGATGGTGATGATATGATTACGATGGTGATATGATGCTTATAATTACCGTATGATGATGATATGATGGTGATGACGATGACGACGGCGTTAATGATGATAAACAGTTACTATGCCTCGGGTGTTCTTTGCTGATAGTCATGTGGTTACTTACTAGCTATTGTACTTCAGATGTTTTCATTCTAGATAATTTTTGAGGTGGAGGGGTATAGGCCCGAATTCTCGTCTGGTAAGGAAGCTTCCTAACACAGTTTCCTTCGCGATTTGTTTATTCCACCTACTGTCCTCTTGGGTTATATAAATCCTATAGTAATATCGCCATACTCTGCATAAATACCATACAAAAGGATATTAACCAGTCATATCCAAAAATAAATCGCCAAGGAAGAGGTACTAGGGAGCCTCCACTCTTTCATTAACACCACCAGTACAAGGGGATGTTTCATAAGCTGAGTAAAATCGTCTGGAGGTAGCAATAATCACCCCTTCACCCCGATGACGCGTGATTTATTTTATTCTAAGTCCATACGATTTTTCTCAAAGATCGTATTCTCGGCGGCTAGGCTAAGAAGGCTAACACCTCTCCCTTAGCGATTTATTTTTTTGATACGGCTGGTTACTATCGTTGTGTACTGCATTTAGGCTATGCAGAGTATGGCGATATTAGAAGGATTTATGGAACAGAGAAAAGGACAGTAAGGTGTAACAAAGAAAGTAAATCGCTTAGGAAAATGTGTTAGGGAGCTTCACTACTACAGGTCTGTCCTAAGCTGAATAAAATCGTCTGTAAATAGCATGAATAAAAGGGGAAAATGCGTAATCACACTGAAAAGGGTTAGAGAGAGAGAGAGAGAGAGAGAGAGAGAGAGAGAGAGAGAGGTGGGGAGAGAGGGGCTGAGAGGAAAAGATTAAAGGATTGAGAGAGGGGGGGATAGTGGTTTTGAAAAGAAAGCAGGATCATAAAGAAGAGGAAAAGTAGGAGAGGATTTTGAACCAAAGAAAGATGATGAGAACATAAAGACCTGTGAAATGAGAGAGAGAGAGAGAGAGAGAGAGAGAGCTAAGGGAAAATTCAAGAGAAGATGGCAGCTGTCAGGAAAAGAGTTAAGAGTATGCAGAGGAGAGAAAACGAAAAGGAGGAGACAAGGAGACGGAAATATAAGGATGGGATGGGAAACGAGGAGAGAGAAAGAGGATGGGAAGGAGGGAGGAGGAACATGGAAGGAGAGAGGGAGGGGGAGGACAGACAAAGGAGGAGGGAAGGAAAAGGAAGAATGAGATGAGGGACAGAATAGAGAAAAAGGGATGGGGAGAAGGAAGGAGGGAATGAAAGAGACATGGAAGGAAGGAGGAGAGGTAAAGGGAAGCATTGTGAAAGATGTAGGGGGGAGGAAGAGAAGAGGGAGGAAAAGTAGAAGGGAATGGATGGAGGAGAAAAGAGGAGAGTGAGAGAAAGAATTCAGGAACGAGGAAAGAAAGGAGAGAAATTAAGATGCTTTAAAACCGAGCTGGAAATTCTCTTCATTCTAGGAAAAAGGGGGAACCGTGCCAGAGAGAGAGAGAGAGAGAATTAAAGATTGAATAGAACCTGATGTTACTGAAAGGGTTGGACATTGTACTCCGTTGTGAGAGAGAGGGGAGATAGATAGTACCGGTAGATAGACAGATAGCGAGAGAGAAAGAGAGAGAGAGAGAGAGAGAGAGAGAGAGAGAGAGAGAGAGAGAGATGGCGTCTTAAAGTTCCATGGGTATTAAAAGAACTGATTTGCCAGTGTTCCCAGTTTATAGTAGGAGGTATATGGAAAAAGTTGTGATATTTTGAGAGAGAGAGAGAGAGAGAGAGAGTGAGAGAGAGGAGGAAGGGAGGGAGGGTTTGAGTGAAGTAGAGCCAAGGGACAGATTGGAAGGGAGACAAGGCGACGAGAGAGAGAGAGAGTATAAAATGGGATACTGTAAATGCAAAGGAAAAAATAACAGATGGGAATAGCGGAATACAAAGGAAAGCCGTGAGAGAGAGAGAGAGAGAGAGAGAGAGAGAGAGAGAGAGAGAGAGAGAGTAAAATTAGATACTGTAAATGCAAAGGAAAAAATGACAGAGGAATAGCGGAATACAAAGGAAAGCCAAGAGAGAGAGAGAGAGAACCAGTAATGTATTCAGCTCCGTGATTACCCTGGTTGAGAGAGAGAGAGAGAGAGATTCAGGAGGAAACGAGAGACCTATAAATGGGATAAGGGAAGAAGAGGGGGGGGGAAGAGAAAACGGGAAGAGAGAAAAGAAAAGGAAGGAAAAAGAACAATGAGAAGGAAAAAGAGGGGAAGACGTAGGAAAGAAGTAAAGGAGAAGGAGGCGGAGGCAGAGGAAGAAGAAGAAGAGAAGGAAAAGGAGGAGAAGGAAGAAGAGGGAAGGACATGGAAGAGAAGAATAAGAGTGGAAAGAGGATGATGAAGAAATAGATGATAATAAGGAGGAGGTGGAGATGAAGAGCAACATCAGCAACAAGAGAGGAAACGAGCAAGGAAAAGACATAAAGGAGATAACGAATACGGAAGGAGAGATAATGATAACACGAGAGAGAGAGAGAGAGAGAGAGAGAGAGAGAGAGAGAGAAGAGGAGAAGGAGGAAGAGAAACGAAAAAAAATAAAGAAGGAAAAAGGGGTTAAGGAAATGCAAAGGGATAAAGATGATGATGAGGAGAAGGAGGGGAAGAGAAGCTATTAAGAAGAGAAAAGAAGAGAGAAAAGGAGAGTAAAGAGGAGAGAAGCAATACATGAAGAAGAGGAAGTAGAGATGAGAAGAATCGAGAAATGAGAGAGAGAGAGAGAGAGAGAGAGAGAGAGAGAGAGAGAGAGAGAGAGAGAAAGAGAAATAGGTCAGAAAAGGTCAGAAAGCACATGTAACCCCAGACTTCAATCGTCCCTTCACCTTTTCACTACGATGACGCGTTTTCATTCTCTTCCAACTGACGATTTTTTTTTCAGGTATATAAGATTTTTTCACGCCAGAGGGGTTAGACACAGCCTCCATCAACCCCCTCAGTACTAGAGATTTTCATAAGTTGCATAAAATCGTCTGGAGATAGCAAAGTAGTAGGTGAAAAAGTACCGTACGTCCTCGGGGTGAAAAGTCTGACCTGCAAACCTGACCCTCCAGAAAATGTAGCTCAGTTTGTAAAGAAAGAAAAAAAAGTTCATCCAGCTTGGCCGTCAAAAAAAAAAAAAAAAAAAAAATCCTCCAAACTCTCTCTCTCTCTCTCTCTCTCTCTCTCTCTCTCTCAAGCAGAGAACCGCAGACATAAGGATGTCCAAAAACTTTCTTCCCCTTTCTAGTTAATGTGAGAAGAGGATGAAATTATCTGAGAGAGAGAGAGAGAGAGAGAGAGAGAGAAAATTATAATGAAATATAGAAAAAAATAAAAAAGAAAGTGTTCAGGAAAGAACGAAAAATATTCCACTAGAGTGAGGGAGAGAGGAGGAAGAGAGGCAGAGAGAATAAAGAAAACAGACAGGGAAGGACGATAAAGACAGATTACCAAAGACTGTAAGAGAGAAGAGAAACGAGAAAGACAAGGAGAATAAAGATAAGTTACAAAAGAAACTGTGAATTGTGTGTGTGTGTGTGTGTGTGTGTGTGTGTGTGTGTGTGTGAGAGAGAGAGAGAGAGGACAAGGAAAATTACTTCTGATATGGATTTTGTGTGATATTAAGTTGTTGGTTTTAGAACTAGGAATAATGCGAGAATACGTGATGATGATGATGAGGTGGTGGTGGTTTTAGAATCCCATGAAAAATGCGAGAATAGGCCTATATGACGATGATAGTGATGATTGTGATGGTAGTGATGATGATGATATTGATGATGGTGGTGATGATGATAATGGTGATGGTGGTGGTGATGAGGGTGGTGGTGGTGGTGATGATAATGATGGTGATGATGATGATAATGATGGTGATGGCACTTCTTTTGCATTCGCTCCTCAGACGAGCAAACCACCGAAACTGGATCCGCTACTTTCACTTTCATGCAAGGAGAGAGAGAGAGAGAATGAAGATTTAATGGAACTTGATGTTAGTGAAAGGGCTTTGTGTGGTAGTGCAATTAGGTTATTAGTTTTGCTATGTAATTAATGAGAGCTAGATAATTAGAGATCGATAGAATGGAAGATATATGGAACTTGATGTTAGTGAAAGGGCTTTGTGTGGAAGTATAATTACGGTAGATTGTTAGTTTTAATACCGGTACGTCAAAGAGAGAGAGAGAGAGAGAGAGAGAGAGAGAGAGAGAGAGAGAGAGAGAGAATTGTGGTAATGGGCGCGGAAGGAGACTATAAATACAGACTGAGGAGAAAAATTGAAGTGCTGATTGTGATATTGGAGAGAGAGAGAGAGAGAGGGAGAGAGAGAGAGAGATTCTGTTGGTTATGGACTTTAATATTTTAACGAACTGTCGATGCAGAAAAAACAGGTCGAGAGTGAGAGGGAGAGAGAAAGAGGAAATACAAAAATGAGAGAGGGAAGAGGAGCCAATACAGAGATAGACGGTCAGATAGACAGGCACAAAGAAAAGCTAGAGAGAGAGAGAGAGAGAGAGAGAGAGAGAGCAAAAGCAAGAAAAGAGAGAGCGCAAAAACATAAAACCAGTATAAAAACAAAATTCCATTAAAACTCAAGCCCCAAGAGGAAATAACAAAGGCAAGACTGCAAGAGGGAAAAATCAAGGATGTTTATGTCGTTTTGGCGCGAAAAAATTTTGTGGGGGTTTGGCGAGTTTTAGTTTTTTTTTTTTTTTTTAACCGAAATATCGCCAAAATTATGTATGGTGGAAGATTACGGGGAATGAGAGAGAGAAAGTGCGAGAGGAGATATGATAGCAGAATTTGGCAAGGGTCTGCATGATAAGAGTAGATGTTACTGAGAGAGAGAGAGAGAGAGAGAGAGAGAGAGAGAGAGAGATAACAGTCTTCTGTCTCGACGAGGTGATTCGACCTTAATGTCAACAGAAAGATTTAACACTAATCGCAAAAGCATAATAAAAGCATAGTTACTACAGGAGGAGAGAGAGAGAGAGAGAGAGAGAGAGAGAGAGAGAGAAACACTGAATCATGGTCAGAAAGAATGGATGGGGTTTATAACTGAGAGAGGGAGGGAGAGAGAGGAGCGGGAGGAAGAGATATGGAAACGCTGATTCGATAATGGTCTGAACGAAAGGAAAGAGAATGGATGGGATTTATAAGAGAGAGAGAGAGAGAAACGCTGATTTGGTAATGGTCTGAACGAAAGGAAAGAGAGAATGGATGCGATTTATAACGAGAGAGAGAGAGAGAGAGAGAGAGAGAGAGAGAGAGAGAGAGAGAGAGAGAAATGTTGCACAGATCACGTAGAGATAGTCTACATATAAAGCTCATCAACTAGATCGAATTTTATTTTATGTTTTCTTCCTTCAGACGATTTTCCACATTAAAGAATTATAGTATTGAAGAGGTTAATCAAGGCTGTATCTAACCCCTCCAGTTCCAAAGGTCTGTCCTAAGCTGAATAAAATCGTCTGGAGGGAGCTAGAAGGAACGGTAAACACGTCCACGGGTTGAAGGGGTTGGATCGAGTGCTCCATATTTTCTTCACAATAGATAGAGATAAAATGGTCAGGAGGGAGCCAGCGATAAATGATAATTGGACGGAGTGTGGCAGGAAACGAGGTGATAAATACTGATGTGAGTTTATGGCTGGCCAGTGTACCACGTTTTGAGAGAGAGAGAGGGAGAGAGAGAGGGGGGTGGTATTTTTATTTGTGTGTGTGGAGAAATCCCTGAAGTACTATGTAATATTTTGTTATTGGTTGATATTGTCTTGCACTACTACAATATCCTATCTATTTGTAAGCTATTGAACATTACTACTACTACTACTACTACTACTACTACTACTACACCCTTAAATACCGCCTTTGGCGCCTCCGGTCTTTGTCAAAAGGCCAGTAATGAATCATAACTCGGGAGCCGGTGGCCCGATTGGACTGGACGTTTTTGTACTTTTTAAGTTAGAGCATTTTAACGATACCTTGCTCTAACAAAATTTGCATTATGTTGCGCCGCTTTTGCTGTGTTACGGTAACTAGCAAACCAACAAATGTACAGAAGTCGGATAATTAATATAAATAAATACCCCTCCAATTACAGACCAATAGCTATCACATCTTCTCTTGGTAAGGTATTTGAAACTTTAATTAATAAGCATATTGTTAAACATCTTGAATCCAACAACTTAATTAATGATAGACAATACGGTTTTCGCCACGAAAGATCCACCATTGACATACTCAATCTCTTAACTCATACCATCCATCAATTAATTGATCTTTTTGGAGAAACTCATGCAGTAGCTCTTGATATCTCTAAAGCTTTCGACAGAGTATGGCACCGTTCCCTGCTGTCCAAACTCCCTTCCTATGGACTAACGTCTTTTGTTCCTTTGATTTCTTCTTATCTTAGTGACAGGAAAATAAGAGTAAAAGTAGATGATGTATATTCGAATTTCCACTCAATTAACGCCGGCGTGCCGCAGGGATCAGTTCTGGCGCCAACCCTATTTCTGGTTCATATTAATGATCTCTTATCTGTCACTCACAATCCCATTCACTCATATGCAGATGACTCAACACTACATAGTTCATTCACACTCAGACATCCATTTACAAAGTCTAATATCTCTACCTCTCAACTCAATACAGCCATCTCCATAAATCAAGATCTATCTACAATCAGTGAATGGGGACAAAACAACCTTGTCTCTTTTAATGCTAGAAAAACTAAATATATACAGTTTACTAATAGACAGATATTGCCAGATTCGTACATTTCCTTCAGTGCTACTAGTATTCCCATCTCCAAAAGTATTGAAATTCTTGGTGTCTCTTTTAACAGTGCCCTCAGCTGGACCTCTCATGTCAGATCACTTGCTAAAACCGCCTCAAAGAAACTTGGATTATTGTACAGAGTCCGTAACTTCTTCGCCGATGAGCAGTTAGCTATAATTTATAAGAGTCATGTGCGCTCTCAGCTTGAATATTGCTCACCCTTGTGGAATGGTTGTGGAGAGGTTGCATTGAGACAACTAGACAAAATTCAGAATAAAGCTGTTGGAATCATTAACAACCCTGCCATTACATATAAACTACCTCCCCTGCAAGTAAGAAGGAATGTTGCCTCCCTTGCATTATTTTACAGATATTTTTTTGGCAAATGCTCAGACGAAGTTGCGTCCATGGTGCCACCTCTCCATGCCTTCCCTCGTGCTACACGGGCATCTGGTAGCGCTCATGACTGGAATGTCACTCAACCATATTGCAGAACTTCTGCCTATCAGAATTCTTTCATTCCCCGAACTGCATCTCTCTGGAACTCGCTTCCCCAGAGTTGTTTTCCTCCAAATTTCAACCTACAACTGTTCAAGTCTAACTGTTACAGATATTTTATGAACAGAGGACATCAGTAATCTGGTGTATGGATTAATTTTTTTCTCCATTTGTTTTTCCTTCCTCCGTTCTGTTATTAAAAAATATATATATATATATATATATATATATATATATATATATATATATATATATATATATATTGTTAATGCTATTACCGGCATTATTATTATTATTATTATTATTATTATTATTATTCCCGGTACTTTATTTTTATTCATGGTGATGTTCGTTTTGTTTATTTGTTAAGTAACCGGTTTCGAGCTATGTATTTCCGTGGGATAAAATTTTTTGGCGTTGGCAAAACTTGCTTATGTCATTTGGAAAGGGAATGTTTACGGTTTCTGAATTACACACACACACACACACACACACACACACACACACACACACACACACACACACACACACACACACACACCTGCAGTGGCCATTAACATTTAACGATACGTCCCAGACCGGCAACAGGGAGTCACAGCCGGTACACACACGGCGATATAACGGTATTCGTGTACACATATTGTTGTTCGTGTGCACATTCTCTTACGAAGGAATATAGTTATGCTGTTCTGGCTTAAACTATATATTTCTTTTAACCATACCACAGTCCTCTCTCTCTCTCTCTCTCTCTCTCTCTCTCTCTCTCTCTCTCACACACACACACACACACACACACACACACACACACACACACACACACACACACACACACACACACACACACACACACACACACACACACACACATACACACACACATTGCCTTTCGTGTCATTTTTTATAAACTGACATTGGATGGTTTTGTTTATACAAGTATTTTAAATGTTGTCCGTGGTTTATCCCTTTTACTTAATTTATTATTATTATTATTATTATTATTATTATTATTATTATGTTTTGGACACTGGGTAGAATTCAGGCATCCAGGTCCCAGTTACCCAGCAGTCCACCCACGGATCTCACATTTTCATTTGTCACCACTTTGGCGCTAGTACCCACCCTCCATATTGAATGCATGCTACGGCTGTCTCTTTGAGGACTTTAGTGATGATATTCGCTGGAATGTTTAATGTGACATGAAACTGTCCCGTGTCTAGGATTGGTCTCGCGTCTTTTCGGTCAGCAGCTCACTTCTCTGTCCACTCCACCACTGCCTCACCCCCAGAAGACTGTACTCAGTTTAGGAGAGAATATTTAAACTAGAGAGGTTAGATATAGCCTTCATTAATTTCTTCATGAGGCGGGGTGTTTCCAAAATAAATTCTCTATAAGTACGACGAATTAAAAAAAAAATATATATGATATGGAAGTGATCAACCCCTACAGTGAATGAAATCGTCTGACAGTAGCAAGGGAAAAAGGTGAAAAAATAATGGCTTCTTATTGTGTGTGTGTGTGTGTGTGTGTGTGTGTGTGTAATTAATGACCGCATCCAATTTCATTCTAATTCCTGGTAATTTGATGTATCAGAATATTGCCTAATTTTATCTCATTTTCTCGCTCCCAGAATAATGTTGCTTCTTAATTAAATCCTATTTGTCAGTGAACTTGCCTGTTTATTTCTGTATTTATGTTATACTGATCTGTCTGTCTGTCTGCCTGTCTGTCGTTATTTTGATCTCTTAAGTTGTTTATGTCTGTTTTTATATTCCGTTGATCAGTTTGTATGTGTATGTCTCCTTCTTTGTCTTTATTTATGCTTGTCCATCTAACTGTATGTCTTTGAGTTTAATATCTTCCTCTCTGCCAGTTTGTGTTTTTGTTTGAATCTGAATGTCTGTCTGTCTGCCTAGCTATCCATCTATCTATCCATGTATCTGTCTATCTCCCTACTTGTTATATCTGTCATTGTCTCTCATTGACTAGGTATCAAGCCATTTATCTCTGTCTTTTTCTGTCTGCTGTCTGCTTGTGTGTCTCCATGATTGTTATACGGTACCTACTTATCTCCGTATATCCCGCCCTGCCTCCTCTCTCTCTCTCTCTCTCTCTCTCTCTCTCTCTCTCAAACAATTTAACAACTCCCAAACAATTTAGCCACCTTAGCAACGCCACACCATACCACCCTCCCACACCACACCACACCACCCTCCCACACCACATCACACATCTTCATTATCTTCACACATCTTCATTATCTTCTACAATAAGTTTTTCCTTGAGCTGAATAAAGCCGTCAGGATATAGCACAAGTAAAAAAAGCGTTTGTGTAGTATATTCTAAGTGGCATCTTAGCACTTCTTCCTAGGCGATTTGTTTTTCATATTACACCCGAGCATTCTTCCACATGTTATCGTATTATTATTATTATTATTATTATTTTTTTGAGGTGTAGCCTAATGTGCAAATTAAATCTTTGAGAGAGGTGAAGTCAGTGAATGTACAGCGAGGTTGGATGGTGAGGAATTGGAAAATGTGAGTACGTTTAAGTACTTGGGTAGTGTGATGAGTAAGGATGGAGGTTTGGAGGGTGAAGTGCTTGAAAGGGTACAGCAGGGAAGAAAGGTTGCTGGTTCCTTGAAAGCAGTGATAAGAAACAGGGAAGTGACTTGCATGGAAGTGAAAAAGTTACTACATGACAGTATTGTGATACCAACTCTAATGTACGGAAGTGAAGCTTGGACGTTGTTGGAAGGACACAAGTCAAGAGTGAGAGCAGTGGAAATGAGTTATTTAAGAGGAGCCTGTGGAGTCACATGGAGAGACAGGCTGACGAATGAGGGTATAAAGGAGCGTTGTGGTGTGGATGTGGATGTGATAGGAAGCGTTATGAGGAACACACTGAGGTGGTTTGGCCATGTGGAGAGGATGGAGGGTGAAAGACTGACGAAGAGAGTGTATGTGAGTGAGGTGGAGGGGGAAAGAGGGAGGGGGAGGCCGAGGATGAGATGGAGGGATGGGGTGGAGAGGTATATGAGAGAGGGGGGTGTGAGCTGGGAGCAGGGGAGTGAAATGGCGGGGGACAGGGCGACTTGGAGGCGATTTGTTTGTGGCTACCCCAAACGGGATTGAGGCGTCTGGCAATAGATAGATAGATAGATAGAAATAGGTGTTACGGAAACTTCAGCAGCACTAAATATACGTGTCTGTCATTACAACTCGCCCTCCCTCAGGTACTAGACTGCTTAATAATTCTACCTCGTTCTTGGTCTTCCTCTCCTTACTCTTCTGCCAAGTTTTTGTAACCTAGTTGCCAAAGTTGGAGCCACTTGGTAATTCTCTCTCTCTCTCTCTCTCTCTCTCTCTCTCTCTCTCTCTCTCTCTCACACACACACACACACACACACACACACACACACACACACACACACACACACACACACACACAAACCCTGCATGTGGAAGAAAATGAAAGCCACAGACCCAGGTGCAGTGTTGTGACGGCCTGCATTGGTCGGTGAGTGAATGAAGGTGAAAGAAGTGCCATTATCATTGTCGTCGTCGTCGTCTTCGTATTTTTCACAATCACAAATGCATCATCATCGTCATCAGAAGAAAAAATAATAAAAATACTGGGTTCATTCATTCACTCATCACAAACTATGGCGATTATACCTCTAATCTGTGATTCTTTTAAAATTTGCATGTGTGTATATATATATATATATATATATATATATATGTGTGTGTGTGTGTGTGTGTGTGTGTGTGTGTGTGTACAGTATTTATTTATAGGTGTTGGTATACGTACGCTATATACTTTCAAATAGAGACCGTTGCTGATAATAGTTTCATTCGTATGAAGAGAGAGAGAGAGAGAGAGAATGAACTAAATCTAACAAACAAAGAACGAAGTATAGGAAAAACTGACCGAAAGGCTGATGTGTTCGTTCAAGCTTATGTCCCTATGCTTTATGGTCCTTTCTCTTGCCAACAACAGGTTCTCTCTCTCTCTCTCTCTTATCTAATATTTCTTGTGTACTGCGTTTGTTGATGTACTTGAACATTATATTTGTTTTTTATAAACACACACACACACACACACACACACACACACACACACACACACACACACACACACACACACACTCTCTCTCTCTCTCTCTCTCTCTCTCTCTCTTATGCCGGCAGTGAACGACCTTGAGATCTCAACCACGGCTAATTATACTCATTATACTCAGTGGTCCATCCCCCTCAACCTCCCCACCCATCTCCCTCCTCTTCCCCATTCCATTCCCCGCCCTTCCCTATCGTCTTCCCCTTCCCATCCCCCACCCTTACCTCTCTTCCCCTACCCCCTCCCCTCCCTCCTGATTTTGCCCTCCCCTCTCTCCCTCTCATAATGGGTCTACTTCCCTCTTCTCGTTTACCCCTCCTCTCCTTTCCTCCCCCCTCCCGTCCCCCCTCCCGCCCCTCCTCATTTTCCCCAACCCCTCCCTTCCTCCGCATCCCTTCCCTCCCCTTTACCTCTCCTCATTTTCCCCTCTCCTCAGCATCTCTCCTACCTGTGTGTTTCTCCCTCTCACACACACACACACACACACACACACACACACACACACACACACACACACACACACACACACACACACGTTTTACCTTATTTTTATCTCATTTCCCTATCACACCTCTCATTGTCCTACCTCTACTTCCCGTTTCCCCTTCCATTTCCTCCCTCTTCTGTCTTTATCCCTTCCTCCTATACTCTTTTATTTTCTCCCTCCCTCTCCCCCTCTTCCTCGTACCTCATTCTCCCCTCCCTCCCCCTCCTTCCTTTGTTCTGTATCCCCTCCTCTCTCTCCCCCACACCTTTCTTCCTTCGCTTCCCTCCCCCTCGTCCGCCTTACCCCTTCCCTTCTTTCTTCCTTCCCACTCCCACACACCCATTTCCTGCATCCTTCTCAATTTCCCCACATCTCATTCTCCCCCTGCATCCATTCCTTTCTTCCTTCCTCCATCTCTTTCCTGTACTTAGGTCCCATTCCTCTCACCCTTCATTTTCCTTCCCCTTTCCCAATATTCCTCCTCCCCTTCTCTCTCCCCCATTTTTGTATCCCTGGCACTCTGTTCCCCTTCCCTCCCCCTCCCCCCTCTCCCTTCCCACCTCCGCTCCCACCTAACACACACGTCACTTTCTTCCCCTTCCCTTTCCCCTCCCGTCCCTTCCGCTCCACTTCTCTTTTCCACCCTTTCCTTTCCCTTCCCCACCACTTCTTTTTCTCAATCTCCCTCTCCGTCAACACCATCCCCAGTAATCTGGTCAGGGAAGATGGCTCCCTAGCCCCCCTTCTTTAGCGATTTATTTTTCGATATGAGTGATCAGTATCTTTTGTAGCGGTACGTTATTTATGGAGAATATGGCTATATGGGAAGGATTTAATTTACCCAGAGGACAGTAAGGTGTCATAAGCAAAATAAATCGCTTAGGAAAAAGTGTTGGGGAGATTCCTTAAGCTGCTGCCTCCTCTTCCCCCATATCTTCCTCAACCCCCCCATCACCTCTCTGCTGCCCTCTCTTCCCCTTCAGGCTTTTCCAGACACTCAGGAAGGGAGGTTCACATCGCGGCACCTCAGATCACGGCACCTTCTCAAGTATTAAATCCCTAGGGGTTATGTGGTTGTAATTACCCGTGTGTGTAGGTGGCCATGGATAGGATTTAGCTGTTCCATCGCCCCCTCCCCCATCCCCACCACACCCCTCACTCATACTGTGTTTATCCTTACCCTTCATCATGTAGAGTTAGATCTCGTAGTCACAGTCTACTCTGTAACAAACAGCCTCGAGAGGACCATAATGTCTGTTGCTGTTTGCTTTCCTTTGTACTCCTTTGTACTGATTCTTTATCTCGTCTCCCTCACACTGTGCCCATCGTCCTTCCCTTACCCCTCCCCACCCTCACTTCTGCAGCCCCTCCGGATCCTGCCTGAATCCTAAACTTTTTACCTTCTGTTTCCTGTCAGTCTCTCCCCACCCTCTCCCTCTCTTCTCTCACATACCCCTCCCCCATTCATCCCCAGAATGAGTCCCCTAATTATCTTTATCATCTCCCCCCTCCCTTTCTCTGTTCTCTCATTTCCCTACTTCTCTCCCTCCCTCTCCACCCTACGTTAACCCCCTAACCTACTCCCCTACATGTCTATCAGTCTCCTTCCTTCCCCCTTCCCTCACTACCCTCCCTCTATCACTTCTCATTCCTCCCTCTTACCCTGTGTTAACCTTCTAACTCCACTTCCCTATTGTCAACCTCTCCCCACCCTCGCCATCCCTACACCCACCCCACTCTCTCCCGTTCCCCCATCCAACCCCAACCCACCTGTCCCTCCATATACCTCTATTTTCTTCCCCCTTCCTCCCATCTTTCCTCCAAACCCCCTTCTCCCTTACCTCTCATTCCCACCCCCTCCTCCCTCATTCCAGTCTCCTTTCCAGGCTCCCTTGTCCCTTCTCCCCCTGTCCACCACACCCACCCTCAATCTCCGTGTTCACCAAATCACCCTCAGCGTCTCCCTCTCCTCACCCACATCTCTCCACCGCTTCTTTCACACACACACACACACACACACACACACACACACACACACACACCACACACACACGTACACACACACACACACACACACACACACACACACACACACACACACACACACACGTACACACTTTCCCCTCCCCACCATACCCTTTCTCTGCCTATCTTCAACTCATCTTCCTCTTGTTCTTCCCCTCCCCCCTTCCCTACCCCTCCAAATCATGGTCTCTCTCTCTCTCTCTCTCTCTCTCTCTCTCTCTCTCTCTCTCTCTCTCTCTCCACACACACACACACACACACAAAACGTAACCGGACACTACGGCTTCACACGCGTCCATGAGCCGGTTGGGGGGAAGGTGTCATCCATACCACACAATGAGAGAGAGGGAGAGAGAGGGGGGGGGAGGATGGGCGGACGGAGTCTAGGAGGGGTGTCATCCATACCACAATAATAGCCTGAGGGGAGGAAAGGGTGTGTGTGTGTGTGTGTGTGTGTGTGTGTGTGTGTGTGTGTTCCAGTCCTGATATGAGTGTGTATTCCAAGTCTAATGTGTATTTTGTTCCGGCATGTGTGTGTGTGTGTGTGTGTTCCAGTCCTGATATGAGTGTGTATTCCAAGTCTAATGTGTATTTTGTTCCGGCATGTGTGTGTGTGTGTGTGTGTGCGTGTGTGTGTGTGTATTCATGTTCCGAGGTGTATTTGTTCTGATGTGTTGTTCAGTTATATTTGTATGTAATTCAGTGTGTATGCATGTGTACGTGTGTTCCGGCGCAAATGTGTATGTGTGTGTATTCGGCGCGCCTTGCTTCGCTCCAGAGTTGAACCGCCCACTTTTTTTTTTTTTTTTTTTTTTTTCACAGTTCGTTTTCTTTCTTCCACTATCACTCTTAACATCGGTCTCCACATAAGGATTGGAATGCCAGCTTTTTGTCCGAATTTCGTCACCCCCGTCTCGTCCATTTACCACGTTCGTCTGTGCCACCATTATTTTGTATCAGTTTAATTCGTCCTGTCGTGAAAAGGGTCTATAATATTCGGCCATCATCCTGTAGCTGAAAAGTCCTACAGTCAACGTGAACAAATTGCTGAGCATCGCCAGAGCCGCTTTTAAGTTAGAAGGTTCGTTCGGGAGTGACTTTTTCCGGCGAATCGCATTTAAAAAACCCCTATGAACAAAAGTTTGGCATTATGGACAGTTGGAATGTCAAAGGCTGCGCTGGGTGGACGGTAATGTGGACGTTTTTCAGCGGGAAATCGGGGTATAACCAAAATAAAAACGTACCAAATGATTACACTTGCTACGTCCACTGGCAAGTTGGCCCCCGAGGGAATAGCTTAGGGTGGGAAGTTATGAAAGATCTTAAACCGATGTGTATAAACAGATCTTCAAAACTTTGTGGAAATAGTTGTTTTTCTTCATTTTTCTATAATAATTCACACTGCTCGGGTTGTGGAGTTTATGTAAACTGTAAGAGTGAGGAGTCAAGTATTAACAAGCAGTATTATAAACAGTTTCTTCCCAAGATTGTTTGTAAATACAGATGGTGGGGTTCCTGGTGGCAGTATGTTGTGTGATTTCTGGCTGGACGCCGCCGAATACACCCATCTGCGTTGTGGTCGTCTTCTGCGATCTTACGGTTAGCCTCAGGAGCTTAATTTTGATTCTCTAGGCACCCAGTGAAACAAGGTTAACGTTTCCTTTGGTGTGTGAAGCGTTAATGTAAAAAAATGAAACATCATACATGGCGCGTGGCCGAGGCAGGGCTAGTCCAGTCACGTCTGAAGATTGGGATGAGAACCATTTGAATATCTTCTGTTATTTTTGCTTCAGTGGGTGAATAACGAATTGAAAATATTTAACTTACCCTTATTTATTTTTCGTGAGGCGACTGATGTAAAGAAATGACTAGAAAATAGTGAAAATGTGGATATAGAGTGTTTGTTTTGAGGCGCCTCGTACGTCTGGCAGTGGTGCGGTATCTGACAGCATTGTAGAAGTCGTGCGGGAACAGGTACTCTCTCGGCGTAACCATAATTCAACTCGTTTTCACATTAATATCCAGCGTCTTAGTGTGCCTCAATTAAGTGTCCCCTGGTGAATTATAATGTGACAGTCCCAAGTGATGAGGTGACGAGGTGATTTACAGCCGGCGAGAAGTGGGAGTTTGTGTGTTTGTGTGTCGGTAAGATGGGTTGTGATGCTGGGCAGTGTGGATGCTTCAGCCTGGAATTTTGACGATCATGGAGCAACAGGGCGTAATGACGACTCGTTGCCTCCTACAGAATATGCCTAATGTACAGTCAGGGACAAAAGTTCGCCTACTGCTGCAATACCACTACTTCACACTAAGGGCATGCCCGTCACTTTCCTCCCTGACGTATCATATCAAAGAGCATCATCTATGGGCAGAAAAACATACCAAGCCTCTCTCAGCTTAGGAATATCAGGTAGCAGAGGAGAATTGAAAGGGGTGAACTATTAGGCGAACTTTTGTCCCGCTAATGTACCGTAGTGCTGGTGGTGTGAAATGGAGAGAAAAACTTAAGGTGATCTCGTTGGCATTTGCTGAGCTGAAGGGATCGTATAGGTGAGTCGATGGAACCTTTTGGGTACCCGGAACATTCTTGCCCCGATGAGTTGGGTTAGGGTGGGTTAAATATCTGAACAGAGCAAAACAGAACTTAACCCTACTTGGTATTCAAGGAAACGTAACTTAACCCATCCTAACCAAACGTAACCTAGCAGAAAGGGGCAGTATTGTTCCAGATATATTATTATTATTTTTTCTTAAGTCAAGAATGATGAGCTAATTCATTGAGATTAATAACTTTCTTGGATATCTTTTCTTCACTTGATTGACATCTCTTACATTAACCCTATATACCAGATAAACTTTTCGTCTGTTTGTACATTCCTACCTGTACCCCCCTCCCTGTCATTATATTATAGTGTCATGATTATGTGGTGATTACAAATTTAACGATTTCTACCATATCTCTCAAATTGCCAGTCTTTTTCCAGCCTAACCTTACAACCCAGTCCGTGCTTATTTTTCGATCCGAGAAAGTCAAGCTAATTCATGAGATAAACAGATATTCTTTCATTAACATTCTTCATTGTGATGACATTTGTATCATTTTAACTCACTGAATCTGGTGGCGTGCGTCATATATAACTTGTTATATCCAGACGATGTTCACTGTAGGGTAGATCTTTCGAACGGGGCGGGTTAGTAATAGCCTCCATTAACCATTTCATTAACACAGGGTCCTTCCATAGCGGAATTAAATCGTCAGTAGTAAGAATAAAATTAGAAGTGCAGCACATCGGGTTTAGAAGTTCTTAGACATTTTAAACTCTACGGTGACTTTTAATTAGGCTACCTCCAGACAATTTTCTTAAGCCCTGTATTTTTTGTTATACTGATACCCATAGGTGATTTTATACAGTTTAGGGGAGACTTTTCGGACAAGGTGGGTTAGATATAGCCTTCTTTAACCATTCACTAGAAGGTCTGCTCTAGTTGCATGAAATCGTCTGGTGGGTGCAGGAATAAACTAAGGATTACGTCATGGGAAAGGAAATAAAGGATTGGTGTGGGAAGAACAGAAGGATATGTCGTTTTGACATTCCCAGGCATTCATGCTCACTTCTACGTCGTAAATAATATTCCGGTTTATTCCGTTCACTTCAGCGAGGCCAAGAATTATCATATCTCCTTCTGGAATGCCAGGTCGAAACTGGAACACCCAGATACGATGCTAGTCTCAAAGAAGTGCAATGGATACGACGTAGAGCCGTTAATACTTTCATCTTTTATACTTGACCAAAAATTGCCATCTCTCCGTCTGGAATGCTGTGTTGTGACAGTAGATTGGCACAAATGCGGTGCTTATCGCCAAGAAGCCCTAGGAGAAAATCTGGAGCCACGGCAGCATTGTCTTTTTCTGACATGGAGCTGCGTGAAACAAGCTACAAAAGGGTCTAGGCCAGGTTAATATGAAAAAACTGCAGTCATTTTGTGCATCTTAGCTCAAATGTTGAATCGGGTGACAGGACAGTACCGTATTCAAAGTTACGATCAGTTTTATCTCGTAACCAAGAGTATTTTTCTCTCCAAGATTAATTTGTACAGGAAAAACAATGGACATGGAAAGATTCTGAGTCCGTGTCTTTATCTTCAGAAATGATTATCACAGTTACGACAGATAATCGAAAGTAGGGACCACATTCTTGTTGGCTTAGGAGGCTTTCAGTTGCTGTTTTCTTCTTGTTCTGACGGTTTATTTTGCGTATACCCTGGAGAGGAAGCCTTCACGTGGTGGCACGGATGCGACCTGGGTAGAGTTGCCATTTTAGCGATGCTGTTGCTAAGTATAGGTGTGTTAATTTAGCAACAGTGCATTTAGAGATCTTCAACAAGTTTTAACGTGTATAGGTAAACTGTGTGTGTGTGTGTGTGTGTGTGTGTGTGTGTGTGTTGGAGTGAAGGGTTTAACGTGACACAATGTAGAAATGAAATGGTGCGAAAAATGCTCCAAAGCCTCCTACCGTCCTTATATTATTCTCTTGTGCGTTACCGTTGTTGTTGTTGTGGAGATTCTCCTCCCGTGGGGGGACCTGGCCAGTTTATTGGGCCCGTCAGAGTGAGTCTACAGTAGTTGGTTAAGGAGGGCTCAAAATGAGTTTGCATAAGGTGTGCGTTACCGGGTACAGTGCTTTTTTTTAACTTGGCCTAAAATTGCCACCTCTGCATCTCGAATACCAAGTTGTAGCAATAGATTAACACTGGATTATAATGCTGTTCACGAAGAGGTACTTTGAAATGACCTAAAATTGCCATCTCGCCATCTCGAATGCTGAGTTTTAACAATTGAACAAGAGTGGAACATGGTGTTAGGCACGATGTGGTACCATACTATAGAAAGGCCAAAAATTTCCCTCTCGTTTTCTCGAATTCCGGGTTTTAACAATAGGGTAACACTAGGATATGCGAGTCACGAAGAAGTGCTATTCAGTGGATGTAGGTCCCTGAAATTGTATTTTTCCGGTTGAGATACCGGATACGCGAAAAAAAACTACAAAAGAAGGGCAAATCTGGTTCGGGTTCAAGTGAAAAGAGTATGATATTAACGCTTTCTTGGTTAGGATTTATTCCATCCAATGCCAAACGATTTGTTATTCACCTGAGTGAGTCATAGGAGCTTGGGCATAAATACTGTCACTGCAAACTTTACGAGTAGCTGCATCATTCGTTTCAGCTTGGAGATTTTCGTTCATTTGCAGGCCTACTTTTTTCCCGTAGCTCAGTAGGAAAATAAGACATTACTATAGGTCTAAAGTCTTTGCAAAGCACGTATTGACTACACTCCTTTTACGCTAACTTGGCCAGGTTTCCATCCTTCCACAGCTTATTTCATGTAGCCTAGTGGTAGAAAAAAAAAAAAAACTACGGCTCTACATCCTTTACTTAGCACTTCGTGGTTGGCACCGTATTCTAGTGTTAATCTTGTGTTACAACTCGGCATTCAAAAAGGAGAGATGACACTTTTAGCCAAGTTAGAGTAAGAGGTGTATACTGTAGTACCGAACTGCAATCTTAGTCTATTGCTACACAGCATTCAAGATGGTGGGTTGGCAGTTTTAAGCCTAGGCTTTTTTTACTCAAATTTGGCTCATATTTTCGTCCTTTTGCAGCCTGTTTCATGTTGCTCAGTGGCAGAAGGCAATTGTGTGGCTCTTTGTATTTTCTAAATCACTTGTTTATGACTAGCATCATATTCTAGTGCTAGTCTGTTGTTATAACTCGGCATTCAAGATAGACAGAAGGCAGTTTTAAGCCGAGTTAAAGATGGTATAAAGTGAACAGAGTATACTTCCCTCCAGTGACATTCAGCTGTGGTTACCAGCAAACGGTTTTGTTGAGCTTTGAAGAATTTTCTGAATTGGATGAGTTAAATGCAGTCTTCATTAACTCTGTCATTACTAGAGATCTGCTCAAAGTTGAATGAAATCGTCAGGTGGTAACAAGGATAAAATGTATTAAGTCGTCACTGACCTCAAGAATTTTAAGCTCGTATTCTCGATGGCGTAGGGGGCATGCTAACACCTACAGTAATCTCCTTGGTTCCTAGTCCAACGAGAATACCCTGCTGCTCAAAATTCCTTCTCTCGCAGATGGCGTAGGGGGCTTACTAACACTTCACGTAGGCTAATCTCCATGGTTACTAAGCCAACCAGAGTAGCCTGCGACTCAAAATTACTGCACTCGCAGATGGTATAGGAGACGGTATAACACCTTGTCAAATCTCCTTGGTTCATACCGGTAGGCCACGACTTTCAACTCCTTTCGTGTCGCCAGCAGCAGCGAATGGAAATAACCCAAGTCAGGTTCCTTCGCCTACTCCAGAAACAGACAGGATGGCTCATTTTCCCGGCTCGTTAATGATGTGTCAGAGTATTTGACCCGGAGAGGAAATGATCTCCTCCTCCTCCTCCTCCTCCTCCTTTACCAAGTTAAGGTAAAAAGAGTGAAATTTTGGTACGATAAAGCCTCATTAACCTCCTCATTAACTGATTGCTCCTAAGCTGAATAAAATCGTATGTTAGGAAGAATTAATTAGAAAAAGCGTCACCTGACAAGGGCTTATGCACCTAAATTCGTATGACCCCATCTTGGATTATTCTTGCTCTTGTCAGACGATTTTTACTCCACTTAGCCAAGGCCTCTCGTGTTGAAGGGAGTTTTCAAAGCTGTATCTAACCCCCCCTCCATGTCGAAAATCTGTCCTGAGCTGCATAAAATCGTCAGGAGATACGAATAATAATAATAATAACTAAAAATACCGGTAATAATAGTAATAATAATATAATAATAATAATAATAATAATAATAATAATAATAGAACATACCTTTAGTTAATAGGCTGTTTCAGGGCTCTTGCTAATTGCAGATGGTTGCGAGCCAAATAAATTTGTAGTAGTCAAACTGACTACGAGCCGCAATATTTGTAAACAAACCATCTCTGGAACGTTTGGGCTTTAGTTCGGGTACTCTTGGCAACATTCGTCGGTCTATTTATATAGGCAACATTCAGAATGGCGACAAGGAAAGACTTAATAATCGATCACAACGTGCTTTTTTGTTCATTAAAGTGCGATTTACTTATTATGTAGTTTTCTAGGTATTGAAGTGGATGTATTTTCTCCTCGCCGAAAGGCGACTTGGATGTAAAACTTGTTCGCAGAAGGGAAAAAATATTCGCATTTGCGAGCTGTGGCTCGCCAAACAAGAGCCCTGTATTTGTTTTTAACCTCATATTTTCATTTGACAGTGAAGACCAACCCCAGCCCTTCTGCTCAGTAAGCCTCTCGCAAGGGAGTAAAATCGTCCGGAGGTGGCAGGAATACTTACACACACACACACACACACACACACACACACACACACACACACACACACACACACACACACACACACACACACACACACACATTCTCTCTCTCTCTCTCTTTCTCTGACACGTGCTTGCAATAAATCCGCCACTGCTTGATCGATAAGCGTTTACGATTCCCATTTATTGCTGGTGACTTGGCTGTTTCTTTAAGGAGCACTGGCCATAAAATTGTTACTCTTGTCAACGCAGTGGCCATAATGAGGATTGGTTACTAATACGACGGGAATATTATTATCACACACACACACACACACACACACACACACACACACACACACACACACACACACACACACACACACACACACACACACACACACCAGAAGGAAGACTAGGAAATGGTACGGTACGGTGTTTATCCCAGGCCTGCCGAGAATGTATATAAATAGTCTCATTTCGCTTTAACTAGGCGTAAACCTTCCATCTCCCGCTTGAATGCCGAGCTGCAAGAGGTTAACACTTGCATCTGGTGCTAGTCAAGAGGAAGTGCTATGAAAGGGATCAGCGCTGTAGTATTGCTATTCCACTTCGTTTCTCACGAAGCGGAATCTTAGGCTGGGTCATGTCCGTCTGTCCGTTAGGCCTTACGTCCCTTCGTCCATCCCACGCTATATCTCAGAAACCATTTGTTGGAATTTTCTCATATTTTGTATGGTTGTAGGGCCATGTTGGAGGTTGATGCCCTTTTCGAGATTTTGAAAAAATCCAAGATGGCAGACTTAAGACCAATTTCCGATTTTTGAAACATTAAATCTCTCATATCTCCCTGACTTTAACAGATAGGTTTACAGGCTGTAGCGAAGTGGAATATACTCTCTGGGACTTGTTTAGCCACAAGTTAGCTACATAAGGACGAGAGTAACAGCCAAGTTGAGGTTAACGAAGTATAGGGTCCTGAAAAAGGTTGTGGCAGTGAGTTAGAAGCGTGGAAAGTCAAGAAGAAAATGATTTGATATAATTATGTCCGTTCTGTAAGTCTTCGTAGCATCTCTTCCTTAGCGATTTTACATATTACAGATTAATATTGCTTTCATGCTGTTTGCCGGTATACCTCTTTAATACCGACATAGATTGCACCACTATCATTGAGAGGGATATTGGGGTGTAATATGTAGAATAAATCGCTGTGGAAGATGTGCAAAGAAGACTCAGAACTTAGAATACAACCCCTTGCCTGTGTGAGGACGTGACATATGGAAAGTGAGAAAATGAAAGAACTGGCGCAATAAGAATGGAGAAAATGCGTGTCAGTGGTTACAATCCTGTGTGTGTGTGTGTGTGTGTGTGTGTGTGTGTTTTAATTTGGTTAGGGGAGTCTGAATTAGGGGGGTTAGATATAGCCTACATTAACTCCTTTACGGCTTTTCTGTTTTATATAAAGTCTTTTGGTAGCAGCAAGAATGAGATAAGAATTACGAATTCGGGATTTCAGTAGGATTAGTTTCTCTCTCTCTCTCTCTCTCTCTCTTTTCCAGCTATCATAGTATCTTATATCTTTTATTAATTTCCAACTCCCAATGCCACAGCCACTCCCTAGCCGACTGAGCCGTCCCCGCAACACATTAGATATATACCGGTACCGCCGTGTCAGTTTCTGTTGGTCCGCTACTTTCGGGTCACCCTGTATACTCATCAGAAAGCAGATACAGGTATATTAATTTTCTGACGAGATCCGGAAGTAGATTGTGGGGCTGTAACTGGAGAATAGCTTATAGTGTGTGTGTGTGTGTGTGTGTGTGTGTGTGTGTGTGTGTGTGTGTGTGTGTGTGTGTGTGTTTTCCTATGGCAAAGGTTCGTTTTCAGCTTACCTGATGGTCAAGAGTAGTCGGATGGGAGGATAATTTTGACTAGTAACCAAGGAGACTCATTTCTGTACCAACGAGGACTCGTTAAGTGTCATGCAACACGGCTTACTATTCAAGAGAGTAGTAAGACTGGAAGACAGAATTAACTAGTAACCAAAGAGACTCATTCCTATCTTATAACTAAGACTTTGAATATCATGCAACTAAGATTTAACATTCAAGCCTTTGGAGTTACTTATTTACGTTAGATGAAAACAAACCGACTATAGAAGTGTTCATCGTATCTCTCTCTCTCTCTCTCTCTCTCTCTCTCTCTCTCTCTCTCTCTCACGTAACTTGGATTTCTCTCGGTTAAATTCAGTTGTGTGGTTTGAGCGTGAGCGTGTAGTGCGTCCCGAGCGATGAGAGTGGGGTGAATTGTGTCATGTTTGGCTGGATTTACGGGGTATTATATCAGTGTGGTGTGTGAGGGTACAGACAAATGGCCACCCAACTTACCCCATTAAGCTGTATTGCCTGTCAACTCACTAAAACACTTCCCACCCAGGAATTTACTCCTCTTCACTCACACCTGGTTCTGACAAACCCGTACAAATGTGCGCTCATACACACACACACACACACACACACACACACACACACACACACACACACACACACACACACACACACACACGCACATTCTCCCTCTCTCTCTCTCTCTCTCTCTCTCTCTCTCTCTTTTGGCAGACAAGCAGCTCCTTCTAGCTACACACTCACCCCTTTTCTCTCAGCTAAGGTCAATCCTTCCAGTAAACAGCTGGTCAACTCTGGAAGTGTTTTTCTTTCTGTCTGTGATCTTCAGTCTCATAAGCGCAAAGTGCCCGGGTATCTCGAAGTTAACTGTTCTTGATTTTGGCATTGTTTTGTTCAGGTTGCTTTGAACGTGATGAGGTTTGCACTGCTGACAGTTTTTGGTTCTTTCCTATTTGTTAAAGAAAAAAAAATCACCAGGCTGTCCAGATGTGTTCAGTATTGTTGGTACTTGGCTGTATAATGTGGAAGAGGCATTTACGTCAGTCAGCGCGTGGCCAAAATGAAGTAACCTAGCCTACTGTACGTTATGGAGATCGTTTACTCGCATGCTGTGATCTGTCATTATTTTATGGTTATAGTTGCCGCATTTTTTTTTTTTTTTTTTGGGGGGGGCTTAACATACTTACCCTTGGGCAAATGCACATGCACAACCTAGTAACAAGAATAGTGTCAGTGGCTTGGTCTTTGTGTTACCATTGCATTAACTGATTGGTTGAGGGTAGTTTGCCTAATGATGTAGCAGCAGATAGCCTAGTTGGTCCCGTTATATGTATCTGTGCATGACCAGATGCGCATTTGGGAACAGCAAAAAGAAGCTTACGTTCACCTGGAGTTGGAAGTTTTTGCATCAGTTTTAGTATTTATCAATTTATTGCTGCTTCCAAGAGAATTTATTCACCGTAGGAGACCCAAATTAGTGAAAAGTTAGAATCATCTTCCACTAACCCCTTTCTCTACCTGACAAGCGAGCGGTATGGCCCTTTCTCCCGTCCCCCACTTCCCGGCCTTTTTTCTTCTCCATTAACCATTCCATAACCATTCTTTCTCCTTTTCAGGCTGGAGTGCGGGCGGGCCAGGGCAAGATGGGCAGTGTGTGGAGATAATAGGGAGCGGTATGGCCATTGGGGTGGCGGCCACTCAGGAGGGCGGCGCGTGCGATGACCAGACCACCCCCCCGCCGGCTGTTCCCCCCAGGCCGCCCCCGCCCCCACCCCCCATCACCACATGCATACATGGCAGGCCAATCAACGCCGCCGCAGCCAACGCAAACAACGCCGCAGGTTAGTCACGAAGACGTTATTTCCTGCTTTGCCATCCTTCGGTCATATTGTATTCTAAGGTGCATTGGGGTCTTTTGTAACACCTCTTCCTTAGCGATCTATTTTGCACAGTACGCATACCCCCTGGGGGTAGGGGGGTTTCAAGAATATTCCCCCAGTATCCCTGCTTGTCGTACGAGGCGACTAAAAGGGCTGGTGGTGGGTTAGTGCCCCACCCCGTAAAAAGAACTAACTAAACAAGCGAATAAAGCGTCTCGGACCAGAACGGACCATACGTTGACGACTAAGGAACGGACAAAGGACATTCTGAAGGTGGGGACATGGAATGTGAGGAATGAATGATGAAGTGAAAGAGAGAGAGTGTTTAGGTGCTTGAGGATGCAAGAGTGGATATATGTGGATTGACTAAAACTAAATGGTAAGGTGAAAGGGTGAGAGAATGGTATTATACGGTTTAGGAATATGTGCGGAAGTTAATGAGAATGAGAGGGCGAGAGAGGGAGTATGTCTGATGATAAGCAAGAAGTTGAAGGAGAATATAAGAGTATGGAACAGTGGGTGCAAGGATTGTATGGGTGAGGATGAAAGTAGGTATACAAGCGTGGGCGATTGTGTGCGTATGCGCCAACAGGAGACCGAGTGGCAAGAGTGAAAGATGAGTTCTGGGCAAGTGTAGAAGCATATATGGACAAGTTTGAGAGGAGCGAGAGTGTTTTTTATTGGAGACATGAATGGCAAAGTTGGGAATGTACGAGTGGATGGAGTGGTTGGTCAGTGGGGTGTGCCAGCTGAAGTAGATGGGAATGGTAGTGCTTTGGTGGACGTCTGTGCTGGTAAGGGGTTGGCAATAGCCAGCACCAACTTTCTGCATAAGATAATCCACAGATATACATGGAGAGTCATGAGGAGGATGAATGGTGAACTTGTTGAACGAAAGGCAATGATAGATTACGTGTGTGTGGATGAGCGAATGAGAAGACAAGTGTTGGATGCAGGAGTGTGGAGAGGTGGGGGATTGGAATTTCGGATCATCACTGTGATGGCCAAGATAAGGCTGCAAAGAAAAAGGGTGAGGAGACGAAGGGGAAGACAGGAGGAAACAGCTCCTGTAAGAAGAGTGGAGAAGTTGCAAGATAGTGAGATAATGGCAGAGTATAAGTGGAAGAAACATTGGGAAGTTATGAGTTAGAGCAGATGAAAGGGGTGGAAGACTTAAGTTATTCACGGAAGAGATAGGCGCAGCGTGTAAGGTGGTTTGTGGAGTGACGAGGAGATGCAGGGGTGTGCAAGGGACAGCATGGTGGAATGATGAGGTGAAACGAGCTGTGGAACAAAAGAAGAAGGCATATATATAGTGAATGGCTAGCGAGTAGAGGTAGGGGAGAAGATGAGAGAGAGATATATGTGAGTAGGAGAAGGGAGGTGAAGGAGAGTAAGAAGAAAGTAGATGAAGCGTTTGGGAGGAATCTGAATGTGAAATGGAGGGAGAGTAAGAATTTGTTTAGGAAGGAGGTAAAGAAAATAAGGCAGTGTGAAAGGGGAAATAGTAGGGGAGTGAAAGATAGGAATAATAGATTGTTAGTGGAGAAGAGAGAAATTGAGGAGATGGAAGGAGCACTTTGAGGATTTGTTGAATGAGAGAGTGAGAGCAGTGCGAGTATAAGTTTTTGGGGAATGGCTGGGAGAAGAAGAGATGAGAGGAGGGAGGAAGAGATCAGTAGGGCGGAAGTAGTGGAAACAGTGAAGATCAAGATGGGAAAGGCCCCAGGAATTGATGGAGTGTGTGGTGAAATGCTGAAGTATGGTTGAGATTTTAGTGGAGTGGATATGGAAATTGTGTATATTGGCTTGGGAAGAGGGAAGGGTTCGGGAGGACTGGAAATCAGGTGTAATTGTTCCTCTATACAAAGGAAGAGGGGAGAGAGAAGTATGTGGTAACCATAGGAGTATTTACCTTCTTAGTGTGACTGGAAAAATATATGGTAGAATACTCATTGATAGGGTTAGGCATATAACAGAGGAGCTAGTTGGAGAAGAACAAGGGGGATTTAGGAAGGGAAAAGGGTGTGTAGATCAGATATTTGTTCTAAGATGTTTCGTGGAGAAGTATCTAGAGAAGGGAAAGAAAGTGTATGCTGCCTTCATGGACTTGGAGAAAGCTTATGACAGAATAGATAGGCATGGTATGTGGAAGCTATTAAGAATATATGGAGTGGAGGGGAAATTGTTGAGTGCAGTGAAGAGTATGTACGAAGTAGCTAGGGCTACGGTGCGAGTGGATGGTGAGCTGAGTGAGTTCTTTGATCTCAGTGTGGGACTGAAACTGGGTTGTGTTATGTCTCCATGGCTTTTTTTTTATACATGGATGGGGTTGCAAGGTAGGGCAGTGGATGTGGGGGTGGCTGTAATGAATGAGGGTGAGATGTGGAAGATTCCGGTGTTGCTGTTTGATGATGATACAGTATTGTTGAGTGAAGATGAATGGGAGTTGCAAGGTTTGGTGAATGAATTTGGGACAGTGTGTAGGAAGAGGAATCTGAAAGTTAATGTAAACGAGAGTAGCCTAAACTTATGGTGTTCGAGAGGAATGGAGTCACAGAGTGCACAGTGAGGTTGGATGGTGAGGATATGGAGAATGTGAGTGCATTCAAGTACTTGGGTAGTGTGATGAGTAAGGATGGGACTCTTGGGGATGAAGTACTTGAAAGGGTACAGTAGGGAAGGGAGGTTGTTTGTTCACTGAAAACATAGGGAGGTGAGTATGGAAGTTAAGAAGTCTGCATGACAGTATTGTGATCCCTACCCTGACGTATCGAAGCGAGGCATGGACCTTGCTAGAGGGGAACAAGTTAAGAGTGAGAGCAGTGGAAATGAGTTACGGTACTTGAGCATGTGGAGTGACATGGAGGGACAGGTTGACGAATGAAGAAGTGAAGGAACGTTGTGGGGTGGATGTGGATGTGGTTGAGAAGATTAGGAGAAATACACTGAGGTGGTTTGGACATGTGGAGAGAATGGAGAATGAGACTGACTAAGAGGGTGTATGTAGCTGAGGTGGAGGGAGGGAGAGAGAGGGGAAGACCGAGGATGAGGTGGTGGGATGGAATTGAGAGGTATATGAGGGAGGGGGGAGTGAGTTGGGGGAGAGTAGTCAAATGGTGGGTGACAGAGCGACTTGGAGGCGTTTTGTGTGCGGCCACCCTTTGCGGGATTAGGGCGTCGGGCTGTAGATAGATAGATAGATAATCTATAAAATTACTGAAACTGTTGAGCCAATGGAAAGGCTGTCAACAGTTTACGACAGGATGGTAAGGTTTAATATGCGTAATAATTTGTTCAGGATGGTGTGTTACGAAGCCTTTTGTTCTTAGTGCGCGTCCACATGTGTATTCGAACATATGTTGGCAACACAGCTGGCAACATGTTCGGGAACATGTTTGCAGCAGTATTTGGACAGATGTATGCAAACATGTTTCAGTGCAGCTTCGAACACTGGCAGCAGAGGCGATGGGATTAGTAGGCTATGTCCATACCAGGCAGCTGAGACTTCATCATGATGTTGCCAACATGATCTGGACGCTGCTGTTCCCAACATGTTTGCAGCGTGTTCGTCATTGTGGTGCAAACATGTTGCCAGCGCTTGTCCGAGCACACGTGTGGACTCGCTCTTAGAATACGATCCAAGCCTTCAGCACATTACCCGTATTCTCGTCGGTTTAGGGCTCTCTCTAACGCCATCTCGTAAGCGATTTTGTGTATTATTCCTTACTGTCCTCTTCTCTCTTACAAATCCTTCCAATATTGCCATACTCTGCATAAAAAACGTACAAAACGATATTAACCAGCCATCTCCTAAAATAAATCACTAAAGAATAGGTGTTAGGGATCTTCCTTTACCAAGGAGAGTCCGAGCCATAGTCTTCGGTGCAACAAACAGCCTCGAAAGCACCAATAAATTTGTTGGTTTCTGCGAGTGTGTGTGTGTGTGTGTGTGTGTGTGTGTGTGTGTGTGTGTGTGTGTGTGTGTGTGCGTGCGCTCGCGCGCGCGCGTTATTATTGTGAGCTTCCACGGTCGCATTACTGGTTTTTGAAAATAATTGTTCACCGTTTTGTTCATTATCATTACGAAATGTATCAGTATTTATGTGCAGCAGTATATGAGGCTGGGAGTTTTGGTGCGTGTGTGTGTGTGTGTGTGTGTGTGTGTGTGTGTGTGTGTGAGAGAGAGAGAGGAGGGGGCTGAAGCAGGTGTGTGTGACGAGAAGTGTAAGTTTCCAAGCTCGAATTGGGGGGAGAGGGAGTTGACAGGCAATACAGCTTAATGGGATAAGTTAGTTGAGTCATTGTTCCACACACACACACACACACACACACACACACACACACACACACACACACACACACACACACACACACACACACACACACACACACATTGATTTAGGGGGAGAGACAAGAACGAGGCTGAAAGAGGAAAATAAGTAGTGATAGAGAGAGAGGGGGTGGGTGGGGGCAGGCAGTGTGGTTCGAGGGGGTGGGTGGGGGCAGGCAGTGTGGTTCAGCGTATTGGGATGTGTTTCTCTTTTGTCCCACGGTCCTCACACACGTTGAAATACTCGTAATGCCCCGTAAATCCCAATATTCCTGTAAATCCTATGGTCCCCCGTCAATTCCTACTGCCCGCCATTTATCCTACTACCGGTACCTGCCATAAATCCTATTGCCCCCATAAATCCTACTACCCCCCATAAATCCTACTACCTCCCATAAATCCTACTACCCCCGTAAATCCAACTACTTCCCTTAAATCCTACTTCCCTCTTTAATCCTACAACCCCCTTAAATCCTACTACCCCCCCATTAAGTCCCGGCAAGCATTCACCCTCTCATGGCCTGGGACGCGCTCTTTTTTTTTTTTTTTTTTAAAGATCATGGAAGACATTATGGTCATTAATTTGAATCTGAGAAAGATCCTTAACCCCTTTCCGCTCAGAAGGTGGCAGGATGTAGTCAGACTTGAGGGTTGATTTGACTAGTAACCAAGGAGACTCAGTTTTACCCTACAGCTGAGGCTTACTAAATTTCATACATCCAGGGCATAGCTAATAACCCTTTGCGTCCGCTCTCGTATTTTCCATTTTATCTGCACTATTTCCAGACGTTTTTACACAAGTTTAAATTGAACTGGAAGGATTAAATATAGCCTTCAGTAGTTTCTTCATTGTAAGAGGGCTTTCCCCAGGTTAATAATATTGTGTGGAGGCCACCCCCCCCTAAATAATACGTCATCGTAGTGATGGGATTAAGTTCTCTCGGACTAAAACAAAGTATAGACCTTCCATGGTTCTCGGACTGAGGGTCATGTGGGTAATGTCAAGTGTCTCAGGTCACAGGAGATGGAATGTCATAATCATTTTTCTTCGCAAGTTTTGAGACGTTGTTAGAAGAACTTCTCACACTTTGAAGCGAGTGGCAAAGATAGCCTACTTTCAGAAAGGGGAGGTTGACGAAGTTTGGAGTGAGAACTGAATGCTACCTACGTCTTAGCAAATCAGCCACTGTCTCATTCTCGTTTATCTGTCTTTGAAGAGAGTTATCCAAGCCATTGAACATGAAATAGAAACAACGTAATCAGATTCACGTAGTGGTAGTAGTAGTAGTAGTAGTTGGAACCTCAGGCTCATCAGGACGTGAACTTCATTTGACTGCAGGCTCTAATTGTCCTCCTCTTGCAGGCTACCACCCTTCTTTCGGGGGATAGGGAAGGAGTTGAGGGGATTGGAGTGGCATGGTTATATCTGTGTCACCACGTGAAGGTGTCCCATGTGGGTTGCAAGCATTATAGCTTAATGGGATAAGCTGGTGTTGCTATTTGTCCCGCCGCCCCCACACCCACAGTGATGTAGTGCCCCGTAAATCCCAGCCAACGCCACCATTCACCCACTCACAGCCCGGGATGCAATTCGCGCTCAAACCAGATGACCAATTTCAACCCAGGGATATTTTAGGTGTGTGTGTAATTCACCGGGTCAGTCAGGATCACTTGATGGTCGTGATCGTCAGCTTTTACCCTCCCGGAAGGGAGCTGAGAGCTCATATAGTCCGATCTAAGGGCAAGGCTGTGACCTTCACACCCGCACACACCCGTCCCCTTGCTCAAGAGGGACAGTAACCACCCACTTCGTCAGTGAAACTTTTCGCAACCCGAGCAAGGCGCGAACTCCCGTCCACCAGTTGGCAAGCGAGAACGTTACTACTGCACCAGCGAGCGGTGTGTGTGTGTGTGTGTGTGTGTGTGTGTGTGTGTGTGTGTGTGTGTGTGTGAAATTATAAGTACTCTTTCAGATTTTATCATCTGCCAGTCGGTCTTGTTTCGCCTGCCGTTAGACGAATTGATTTTGGCTTTTCCCGGACTCATATATTTTGCCTTTCCCCAAAATACTGCACTCATATAGCCTAGATTGATAGATTGGTAGATACAGCAGAGAGATCACCAGAAGCTTAAGTTTAGTTTCTGTTATGTACAGTTTGCCTTAGTTTATCCTGAAGCTCACCCGTCCCCGCCTTTGCGTCTAAACAACATGTGGGCACCAGGGAAGGGATCATTGTAGAGTCACCCTCCTAAAGAACCCCCATTTTCTTTGCGCGGGTCTGGGCAAGTTGGGGCTGTTCCTCTGATTTCCCCTGACACGCCTTTTTTCTTCGTCTTCTCTTTTCTTTTTTCCCCACGACAAACACAAACATTTGCCCACAACCTTAAACCGTGGCTCCTTTTAAAAAATTCCCTAAGTGAGGGTAGAGGGTTATTTTCTCGGGTTATTTCCTTTTACATTTACGGAATTGGTGTAGATTAGTGAAATTATCCATAGAAGGGGGAATTTCATTACATAAACACAAGACACTCGTTTATACAAAATCTTACTCTTGGGTTCTCGTTTTTATAATCTAAGTTCAGGCACCCATGACTTAGCTGAATAAAATCGTCTGACATTAGTTGGAGTAGAACAGATTATTATTATTATTATTATTATTATTATTATTATTTCTCACTCATCTTAAATGTCGGGACAAACTGCCTAGCCCCGGGCTCCTACGCTCCTCATGGGGCAGTGTAGGATTGGATGATGGATGAATGGATTATTATTATTTTTATTATTTATGTATTTTTTTCACTTAGCTCTGATGTCTGTGTTTCTCCCTTTTCTAAAATTCCCTTAATTTCATTCCTGATATTTGTGGTTTCTCTCTCTCTCTCTCTCTCTCTCTCTCTCTCTCTCTCTCTCTCTCTCTCTCAATATTCCCTAAGCGAGCGTTGATGTAGAGTCGGCTGTGTGTAATTTTGAGGCTTGTTAACTCCCATTTACTGTCGCTTGGTGTGATTTCGTGGATTATTAAGTTCCACTCACTGTTGATTGTTGTAGGAAGCGAAACTACCCATGAAGGTGAGAACTTGACTACCTTAACACTAGCATTTCTAACTACATACTCATAAACATTAATATTTCTAACTACCTAGTCAGCATGTCTAACTACATAAACACCAACATTTCTAACTACCTAACCAACATTTCTAACTACATAAACACCAGCATTTCTAACTACACAAACACCAACGTTTCTAACTACAAAACACCATTTCTAACTACCAGTACCTTCCATAAGTACTAACGGTTCTAACTATATAAACACCAACATTTCGAGCTACAAAAACATCATTTCTAAGTACATAAACACAAACCTAACTACACAAGCATCAGCATTACTTCATAAACACCAGCATTTCCAGTTTTCTTTGAACTCTGACTCCCTTTTTTTTAGTTCTCAGGTGAGGTGGGTTGATACAGATTAGGGAAGACCACTTGGTTAGTTAGGTGATTACAAAAGGCTACAGCGAACCCTTATAGTTACAAAATTCTCTTGGGTATACAGAATCATGGAAAGGTAGCAAAAATACCAAATACACCAGCAGTGAAGGGGTTAACACTCGGAATAGTTACAGTAGTTCTCCTCGCTGTTGTGTAGCCAAGTCCTTCCTTCGTCTGGCCGTCGTAAAACATGGCGCTCGTAAGGTTTCATTTGCGAGCGTGACGTCATTGAGGCAGACGTAAAGGAGGCTTCATTTTCTTTGCGACACCTGAGCCGGCAACGGAGACGAGAAAAACAAAATAAAATAAAATGAAGTCAAAGGAAATAAAAGGGGGGCCTAAATGGTGCGAGGGGAGGTAGGATGTGTAAGATTTTAGTTGCGTCATAAGAGACCAGAATTTCACCAGATTAAAAATCCCTAAGAGTGGTTATTGTATGTACCACGTTCCTTTTCCTTATTTTCACCAATTTTAGAATCCCTGAAAAATATATGTGTCTGTGCTTCCTTTCATTTTTCCCTCAGATTGAAAAAAAAAAAAAATCCATTCCATTATTTTTACAAAGCTTAAAAATCCTGAAAAATAGGTTTCTGTGCCCTGTATTCTCGTCGGTTAAGGAAGCTCCCTAACACCTTTTCCTAAGCGATTTGTTTTGCTGATTACACCTTTCGTTACGGTATATAAATCCTTCCAATATCGCGATACTCAGTTGCATCTATCTACGTATTGCCAGACGCCTTAATCCCGTAATGGATGGCCACAAACATATCGCCTCCATGTCGCCCCTTCCCCCGCCATTAATTGTCTTCCCCCCAGCACACACACCCCTCTCTCATATAGCCTACCTCACCACTCCATCCCTCCATCTCATCCGCGGCCTTCCCCTTCCTCTCCCCCCCTCCACCTCACTCACATAGGATTACACTCTCCTTATTAGTCACTCGCTCTCCTTCCTCTCCACATGGCCAAATCACCTCAGTGTATTTCTCCTAACGCCTTCTATCACATCCACATCCACACCTCAACGCTCTTTCACTTCCTCATTTGTCAGTCTGTTTCTCCATTTATTTCCACATGCTCCTCTCAAATAACTCATTTCCTCTGCTCTCACTCGACTTGTGTCCTTCCAGCGAGGTCCATGCTTCACATCAGTACGTTAGAGTTGGTATCACGACAGTTATCGTGCAGCGACTTTTTTTACTCATTTCCCAACTTATTCACATAGCTTTTAAAGAACGCTGCAGCACAGAAGAGGATATTAAATGGCCATCTCCAAAAATAAATCGCCAAGGAAGAGGTGCTAGGGAACCTCTTTACCCGACGAGAATACAGGCCTACGTGTGTTCTTCATTTTCCCCGGACTTAAAATACCAGAAAGTACCTTTGTGCGTATTTCAAAAATACGAAAGAAATAAATATAATGAACCAATCCAGAAAAGTGGATTTGTCTGCGAGTTCCTATTCATTATTTTTTCTCGCTTAGTGTTTATCTAGTTTGGCGGTGATTTTTTTTTTTTTTTTTTTACCGAAGCACAAAGCAGAGTAAGACAGTTGCATTCTTGTCGTAGCACTTCCTGACTAGCATCCTTGTCGTAGCACTTTCTCCTGACTAGCATCCTTGTCGTAGCACTTCTTCCGGACTAGCATCCTTGTCGTAGCACTTTTTCCCGACTAGCATCCTTGTCGTAGCACTTTTTCCTGACCAGTTTCCTTGTAGCACTTTTTCCTGACTAGCATCCTTGTCGTACCGTAGCACTTCCTGATTAGCATCCTTGTCGTAGCACTTCTTACTGACTAATATCCTTGTCGTAGCACTTTTTCCTGACTAGCATCCTTGTCGTATCGTAGCACTTCCTGACTAGCATTCTTGTCGTAGCACTTTCTCCTGACTAGCATCCTTGTCGTAACACTTTCTCCTGACTAGCATCCTTGTCGTAGCACTTCCTCCTGTCTAGCATCCTTGTCGTAGCACTTCCTCCTGACTAGCATCCTTGTCGTAGCACTTCTTCATGACTAGCATCATTTTTGTGTCAAGTGTTTGATATAGGCTGTCAGTGACAGAGTAAGACAGCAGTAAAGTTCTGCATCCGTTACTATCGAACCGAATTTGTGTCCATCGTTACGATTTACATCCTTTCCACGGCACTTCTTCGTGACTAGCACCATACTCTAGTGTTAATCTCGTGTTATAGCTCAGCACTCTAGATGGAAAGATGGTAATTTTAGGCCAAGTTAAAGTGAATAGAGGATAATGAAAGTTTGCCTAGACCCATTAACCCCTTCAGTATTTCCGTCGAAGGGCGTCATTTCGGCATAATGATTTTCACGCCTTCACTTTCTTTCCTGTAGTTTCTCTCCTTATTCCTTTCATCCTCTTGTTTCTTTTTTTCTTTTTTTTTCTTTTAATTCATTTTCTTTTTTTCCCCTTTATTGTTTCATTTTTTCTTCTTTCATTCCTTTTTTTTTTTTCTTCCTTTCGTTCCTTCTTTCATTTTTTCTTTCCCTTTTCCTTTTTTCTTCCTTTCTTTCTTTTTCTGTCTGCATAGCCATTTTACTCCTATGAATACCGGTAATTTTTCTTTACTTTTCTGTTTTGCTGCCATCAGACGATTTTATCCAACTTCAGATTTTTTTTTTTTTCTGGAGGATCCTCTTCACTCCTAAAAGCCCATCCTGAGGTGAATGAAATCGTCCGGAGGTAGCAAGTATAATGCAGAGAAAAAAAATATGTTAGGGGTTTGAAGTGGTTTGTTGTTTTATGCAGACGACTTCCTTCAGCATAACCCGTTGATTCTGAGTGGTCATTTTTTTTATTTGTTTTCATTTGACGGAACTGGGTCACTGTCATACCTTGCATAATTAGTCGTGTTTGCATGAAAATCGATGAGCTTTAGCTGAGGTAAAAATGAGTCTCCTTGGTTACAAGTCAAATCAGCCCTCCAGTCTGAATTCACCTAGGCTAATCATCAACTAATCTGAAAAGTATTAGGAATCTTCGTTGTGAGGTAGAAATGAGTCTCCTTGGTTACTAGTCAAATCAGCTCTCCAGTGTTTCCTTGGTTACTAGTCAAATCAGCTGTCCAGTCATAACTTCACCTGGTCATCAGCTGAGCGACAAAGTGTTCGGAATTTTCGTCAGGTTCGAATAAATACGCTCTAGTTTACTGTTGCTGCTGCTTGATTTTTTTTTTTTTTTTAAGTTCACGAAAGGCCTCTCATATTGAAGAGTTTTGGATCTTACCCGTTGGCTATATACTGTCCACTATAACTACAGATTTTTTTATGGATGAAGGATACCTGTAATCGGGTGTATAGATATTTTTTGAAATTGTTTTTCCTTCCTCTGCTCATCTTCTTTTAAAAAAAGGTGTTAAATTACCATCTTTCAATCTTTAATGCTGAGCTGTAACAGGAGAGTAACACAAGAATATGATGCACGTCAAAATAAAGTGCTATGGATAGAGTGTAGAGCCACAGTATTGTTAATGCCATGGAGTTACGAGAATTAGGCTGCCAAAGGACAAAATAAATAAATAAATCTTCGTCTAGGTAAAGTGAATGAAGTGTATATAGTCAGTTTTTTTTTTTTCTTGTAATGGAAGCTTTAATGAAGGCCATATCCAAATTTACCAGTTCGAAAGCTGTCTCCAAAACTGAAAAAGAATTGTCGGGAGATGGCATGAATAAAATGAAAACAGGTAATCGATGTGAAGTAGTTCGGATACATTAACATATTAAAAGAGAGAGAGAAAAAGTCCAAACGAGGAATTATCTGAAAGAGGAAAAAATCTGGACGAGGAAAATATCTAAGGGGAAAAATCTAAACGAGGAAAATATCTAAAACAGGAAAAAATCTAAACGAGGAAAATATCTAAAAGGAAAAAAATCTACCGTAAACGAGGAAAATATCTAAAAGGAAAAAATCTAGACGAGGAAAATATGTAAAGGAGGAAAAATCTAGACGAGGAAAATATCTAAAATAGGAAAAAATCTAAACGAGGAAAATATCTGAAAGGAAAAAATCGAGACGAGGAAAATATGAGAGGAAAAAATCGAAACGAGGAAAATATCAAAAAGGAAAAAATCTAGACGAGAAAAATATCTAAGAGAGGAAAAAATCTAGACGAGGAAAATATGTAAGAGGAAAAAATCTCGATAAGGAAAATATCTAAAAGAGGAAAAATCTAAACGAGAAAAATATCTAAGAGGAAAAATTTAGACGAGGAATATATTTACAAGAAAAAATCTAGACGAAAATATCTAAAAGAGGAAAAAATCTAGACAAGGAAAATATCTAAGAGGACAAAAACTAAGACCTTGATTACCTGAACTAAATTTAGCTTTATGTTTAGTCTTGAGAAAATATTTGATCATAATATCGCAGGGAAACGCTGGCGGGGGAAAAAATAAGCAGCCCAGCCCTTTGTTCCCAGTCACGAGAGGCGGAGTTTACGAGAGAGAGAGAGAGAGAGAGAGAGAGAGAGAGAGAGAGAGAGAGAGAGAGAGAGAGAATATAAGAACCCAAATCTTCCAGGTAGGATTACGTTAGGTTAGAGAAGCAAGGCACGGAAGGGGTTAACTTTGAAATTTCTTATAGGATTACGATTAACCCCTTCAGTTGGAGGATGTCTTACTCAGGTGTATTCTGGCCACCTGAGGCAAGTCAGGTAAATTGAATTAGACTCTAAGTTCTCAGAGCAAGGATGGTCAAGGTAGGGGATTTTTATTTTTTTATTTTTATTTATTGGTTTCATTGAAGGGGTATATACAGATTAGCTTAGAGTGGGTTTAATACCGCCGCTGAAGAGTTAAGTTCCCCCCCCTCTCTGTCTGTCTGTCTGTCTGTCTGTCTCTCTCTCAACACACCAGCGTAAAGGTTAATGTAGGGTGGAGAGGCCCCTTTGCAAATATCAGGCTACCATGTAATTACGCAAAGTTAACCTGTGTAGTTTTATACACCTTGATTACAAACAACCCCATTACAGTTTCTCTCACTCTCTCTCTGTCTCTCTAACGATTTTTTTCCCTTGCTACCATGGGACGATTTTTCTTTATGTTTTTCAGACTTGAGGGGACAGCTTTGGGCCAGGTTAAAGCGGATAGGGTATAGGTATGGTGTAGTGTGGTGTGGGGGCGTGGACAGTACCGTAGCTTAATTACGGGTTGCAGTGTTGACTCAGGACCCAGGATACACACACCACCTCCATATATTGTGTCCCGCTGCCCCCTCCCCCCACCGTACCTTCACCTTGTATTTAATGCCAGTGGTATCCTAGCCTCACCTAAACTAACCTTGCCAAACCCACACCTAGATCACCCTAACCAACCCTAGACTGTACTAACCCAACCGAGATAGACCCAGCCTTAACTGTGCTAATCTAACCCTGTGTGTGGTAACCTTATTTATACTATTCCAAGCTTACCAAAACTAGACTAACTTAACATTGAGAAACCTATCCTAAACTAACCTGCCCTGCCCTGCCCTGCCCTGCCCTGCCCTGTCCTACCCTACCCAATCCAATCCAGTCCAATCTAATCCAAGCTTGCCCTGACTTGACCTGCCCTGCCCTGCCCTGCCCTGCCCTGCCCTACCCTGCCTTGCCCTGTGCTATATTTTTTACTAGAATCTCAGAACAGGTAGAGGCTGTGTAGTGTGGCGTTACCCTAATTTATCTTAAACTAACCAAATCAAACAGGCACGATTTAAAGGATGTCTGAAACTTTTCCGTCTCAACATTCTGAATTTGTGGACGAAGATCTTAGGAAATAATCTCCAGTAACATTCCATGCCTCGAGAAGGAGCGATACACAATATATAAAATGCATAATCCATTCAGAAATATTGCCTGGGGGGGGGGGGTGACGCAAACAACAGCGCTTCTTGGGAATCCATCGATCCCCTTGTTTGACGATGCTTTCGGGAGTGAATACAGCTGAATACCGCACACCTAGATTAACCTGACATAACCAAGACTAACCGAATCTAAACCTAGCGTCTCATAATCTAACTAATCTAACATATCCTATCCTGTTCTAACCTGACAACCTAACTTACCCCATCCTATTTTATCCTGTCTCATTCACTCCTCTCCTCTTCCATCCTGTCCAGTCCTCTCCTCTCCTCATCTCTTCCATCCAGTCCTATCCAGTCCCGTCCTGTCCAATCCAAACTTAATTTAATCTACAGTGTTGGTGAGAGGTGGGGCAGGGTTATAGGGGTACGGTAGGCACTGTACATTGGACGGTCAACATTTTTCCCGGACACTCAACGGTAGAGAGACAGAAAGAGGAGAGGTGGAAGTGGCTGGAGTGGTGGTGGTAATGGTAGGTTACGGGGAAGTATACCCTGTGAAAGTCAATATTTTCACGATGAATATTGATGGGGAGGAGGGCGGGTATGATGAAAGTAAAAATAATCTCTCCCTGAAAATCGATGGGGATGATTTTTATGAACACACACACACACACACACACACACACACACACACACACACACACACACACACACACACACACACACACACACACACACACTGGGAGGAGAGAGTATTTTTTTATTTTTTTTTATTTTTTTTTTTTAACGCTCTAGATTTTTCGCCTTCTTCCTCGACTTTACCGGTGAGGGGAATTTGGCAAGAGCCTGAGCCGAGTTGTTATCAGATCAGGTCGACTCCGTGCTGTGAGTCCCGCCCAGCAGTTGCACCCGAGGAAGAAGTCATCGTGAAAACTAGATTAAACTTTGTGAGCCGGCATTACGGGGTCCTTTGCATGGACTGTGAGGCGGAACAGAGCAGTTGGAGCAGGAACTACCGTTTTTTTTATCTTTTCTACTTTCCTCCTCCTCCTCCTCCTCCTCTTCTTCTTCTTCCTCTTCCTCCTCCTCCTCTTCTTCTTCTTCCTTTTCCTCCTCCTCCTCCTCCTCCTCCTCCACTTCTTCTTCTTCCTCTTCCTCCTCCTCCTCCTCCTCCTCCTCTTTTGATTTCCCAATTTTGGCCTAGTCAGCTGAGGGATTTTTTTTTTTTTTTTTTTTTTTGACGGTCGAAATCAGATACAGATCTAACACCCCATCAGTTCGAGTACGTCATTTATGGTTTACGAGTATTCCTGTCATCTCTAGACGATTTTCAGGCGATTTTATTCAGCTTAGGATAGACTTTTTCAACTGGACGGGTTAGATGCAGTCTTTATCAACACCACTATTTCAACTCCTTCCTAAGTTTAATTTCTCTGATGTGTTAGCAACATTGATAAAAAAGTAATTGGATTGAACGAGTTCAGGGAGTCATTTCCAGAAGCAGTGTGTGTGTGTGTGTGTGTGTGTGTGTGTGTGTGTGTGTGTGTGTGTGTGTGAGTGTGTGTGTGTGTGTGTGTGTGTGTGTGTGTGTGTGTGGGTGTGAGTGTGTGTGTGTGTGTGTGTGTGTGTGTGTGTGTGTGTGTGTGTGTGTGTGTGCGTGTAAAATTTCGACAGCAATATCAGCACTACCGTCTTTGATAAAATTTTCGATTACAGTATCAACATCAGCATATGTGCTGTTATGAATGCATTATGTGTCCTGTGTGTGTGTGTGTGTGTGTGTGTGTGTGTGTGTGTGTGTGTGTGTAGTCGGAAGCGGGACTAAATTTTTGCATATGGAATCAAAATGCAGATCTGATGGTTATTTTCGCCTAGCATACCCCCCCAAAAATCAGCGTTTGCTCCTAAGTGCAATTACAGGCTTGAAATTTAATATGTAAATGTATTTGGTGGGTAAAGTAATTTGCTGATGTGAAAAATATTCCCAAGGAATTTTTCTATAAATCGTAGTAAAAATTTAATCTTTTCAGTACGATGATGTCACGTTTTCTTGTCTCTATGGTCCGTATATTCTCGTACGGTAAGGAGGCTCCCTAGCACCTCTTCCCTTGCTATTTATTTTTGGTGATGGGTGGGTAATACCACTTTGTACTGTACGTTATTAATGTAGAGTATTACGATGTTGGAAGGATTTATATACTGTAGCTACGGTAGCACAGAATAGAACAGTAAGGTTTAATAAGCAAAGTAAATTGCCTAGGAAAAGGTGTTAGAGAGCTTCCTTACCCAATGTGAGAACGGGTCTAAGTAAAGGTGTTTGAGATGAATAGGGTCGTAGTGGAAATGGCTTTGATTTCGTGGCACCGTTTTGTTACCGATTTATTCTCAAAACATCTCAGTATACTCTTGTGTGCTATACAGTAAATGCAAACCGTATCAGTTTAAAAATTATTTAAATAGATTACGAGGGAATATTAATGTTTCCTAAATTAAATAAATCACTAAGGAGAAGGTGTAGAAGCCTTCAGTGCCACCTCTAATACGACACATACATAGATACACAGACCACACAGGAGAAGGGCAATGAAGAAGAAGACAAAGAAAGCAAGGAAAGACTCTCCCCTTCCCTCATCTCCCCTTCTCCCTCCTCCCCTTCCCCCTACACCTTCCCCCTTCCCTTCCTCCTCCCCCTTCCCCTTCCTCTCCCTCTCCCTCTCCCTCTCCCTCTCCCTCCCTCTTCCCCCCAAGTGACGACAACACTAAGGCGACGCAGTGGGTGGAAGTTTGGTCGTTGGGTGCAATTGACTCTCTGGATGTGCATGGTGGCGGACGCAGAGTCGGACCTAAACTGAGTCCCTCGTCTCAGTCCGAAGATACCTGCAAGTGAAATAGGGACCTGGACTGTAAAATAGACGGTTGTGGGTCGTAGAATGGGTGTAGATTCAGACTCGTATTCTCGTTCTTGTAAGAGCTTTCGTGTCACCTCTTCCTCCTTCTCATCATCATTATTATCTTCCTTTTCCTCCTCCTCCTACTTCTCCTCCTCCTCATCATCATTATCATTACCTTCCTCGTCCTCCTCCTCCTCTTTGCTTGTCTTCTTCCTTTTCCTCCTCCTCCTCCTCCTCCTCATCATCATCATCATCATCATCTTCTTCTTCTTCTTCTTCATTATCATCACCATCATCCTCATTCTCATCATCCTCATCCTCATCGTCATCATCTTCCTTCCCTTTCGCCTCCTCCCCCTCCTCCGCAACATATTCTCGTGTATGTTACTGATGCAAACTATGTCGATATTAGAATGGCGTCAACAGCGCGCAAGAGGATATCAGTTGTGCAAAATAAATCGCTTAGGGGGAAGTGCTACGAAGCCTCCCATAACAGTTTGAAGAAGGGCCTAAGAGTGGGCAAAAACTGGCTGCCTTATGATCCACGTGTAGTTGATAGGCAGTAATTAAGGGCACACCGCAGAATTTATTGTTACGTAAATAGACAAAATGGCTTGAGATGTTGGTGCATTGGTTAGCACGTCCAAGTCAACTGGAAGGAGACAAGTTCGATTCCTGGACCAGTCAGACTCTTCGACTGGTTGTTTCCTCTTTCTCTGTATTCACCCAGCACTGTTTGGGACCTGAATGTAACATCGGCAGTATTTTATGTGCCTTCTGTCTCTAGTTTCCATTCCAATCGTTCCACTGCTTTCGTATATTAACTACTGTAGATATTATAGGTACGATCCCAGAAGAGAGAGAGAAAAAAAAAAGAGAAAATAGGATAACTCACTAAACTGCAGAGAGAGAGAGAGAGAGAGAGAGAGAGAGAGAGAGAGAGAGAGATGGGGGGGGGCACACCAATCAGACGTTCGAAATTCTGTCCCCCCTCCGATATCCGAAATTCCTGGCGCTCCCCCTACTCCCTCACACACGCTGCATAATTTTGAAGGCGCTTGAATGATGAGGGAAGAGATGTGTGGAATAATTCACAGGACGCCCTTTGATTATTTGCACAGTTTTGAGCTCTCATTTTCTTATTATTTTCAATATTGTGGCAGTGTTTGTCATCATCGTCATTATCTTCATTATCATTATTATCTTCCTCCTCCTCCTCCTCCTCCTTATCGTCATCATCATCATCATGTAGTTATTGTCGTCCTCCTCCGCCTTGTCTTCCTCCCTGTCATCATCATCATCATCATCATGAACATTATATATCTTCTTCCTCCTCCTCCTCCTCATTATTATTATCATCATCATCATCATCATCATCATCATCATCATCATCATCATCACCATCATCATCATCATTGTCATCCTCTCCTCCTTTTTATCATCATCATCATAATCCTCCTCCGCACCCTCATCATCATTATTTTCAAGCGCTGCACCACTGTTTCAGAATATCAAGACGGAAATATTTTTGGTCCTTTTTGTAGCGAGTGTATTGTATTTCTTGGCTATTTGAGTGTATTGTGTCTCTTGGCTGTTTGAGTGTATTGCATATCTTAGCCATTTGGGTGTATTGTGTATCTTGGCTGTTTGAGTGTATTGTGTGTATATCTTGGCTGTTTGAGTGTATTGTGTGTATATCTTGGCTGTTTGAGTGTATTGTGTGTATATCTTGGCTGTTTGAGTGTATTGTGTGTATATCTTGGCTGTTTGAGTGTATTGTGTATCTTGACTGTTTGAGTGTATTGTGTGTATATCTTGGCTGTTTGAGTGTATTGTGTGTATATCTTGGCTGTTTGAGTGTATTGTGTATCTTGACTATTTGATTGTATTGTTTATCTTGGCTATTTTTAAGACCATGGGGGTGTAAGAGACGCTGAAAGAACGTATCCAACTAGTCATTAAGAATTTACGGCAGGCTCTGAGCTGGTATCCTCCCCCCCCATCTCTCTCTCTCTCTCTCTCATGAATAAATTTTAGGGGTAAGAGGCGGCGCAGGCAGGGATGGATACTCTTCGTCTTCCTCACAGCTTTAACCTCTCTCTCTCTCTCTCTCTATCAAGTTCCGAGATTGCTTTGCTGTTGTAGTGTGCTGTCGTGTGTCTGGTATACTGTTCTTGGATTTCTTAGGATGCTGTGTGTGTGTGTGTGTGTGTGTGTGTGTGTGTGTGTGTGTGTGTGTGTGTGTGGTAAGTCTGGTGTGCAGTGCTTCGGTGTCAGGGGTAGTTATGCTGTTGTTCCCCTGTTATTTCTGTCACCACATGGATACGTTTAACTGTGGAGAAGCCCATCATAAGGGGTCAACAAGCACAGTCAAACTCTGCAGCCCCAGTTCCACAGCAGGAGACTGTGAAACTTATAGGCTTACAGCAACGCACATAATACCACTGATGGCCCAAACAAATTTCCTTAACAATATTATCAGTTACCCCTAAAACCTTCAACGCACCGGTACCTCCCTCCAGAACACTTGGGCTTAATGGACAACACTTAAGATTAGAACCACTTCCTCTCCCTCCTCCTCCCAACATTTCTCAGCCAGCCACTACATCATCTGGGGAAATTCGTAACCCCCTTCAATCTAAAAACGTACTTTGTATTACACTTTAGTTACCAGTAGATAATGTTATTCAGCGATTTTTATTTAACCGTGGTATAGAAGCTGGGAAAGAAGGCTTCAAATAAACGATAATCTGGGCCAAGTTAAGATGAAAGAACTGTAGTAAGAAGTAGGTGCTAGGGAGTCTGTGAAATCCAAGAGAATAAGACAGGACGGTAAATTTACTTCTTGAGAGTTATAGTGCTGGGAATATTATTATTTTTGGGCCGTTTCTAGATGCCTTAGCTCGTATTCTCGTCAGTTAAGGAAGCTCCCAAACACCTCTTCCTTGGCGATTTATTTTTGGATATGGGTGTTTAATGTCCTTTTGTACATTGTGTTGAGTATGGCGATGTTGGACGGATTTCTTTAACAATAGAGAACAGTAATGTGTAGTAAACAAAATAAATCGCTTAGGAAATGGTGTTAGGGAGCTTCCTTAGCTAACAATACCGGGTTTTGACGATCAGATGTCCACTAGCAGTCCCATGCTATATATACTGTATACTCTTTTCACATTAACTTGGGCCAGATTTTCGTCTTTTTGGACCTTATTTCACGTTGCTAAATTACAGAAAAAGACAGTCCCTATACAAATCTACATCCTTTCCATAGCACTTCTTCGTGACTGTCGTCATTTTCCAGTGTTAAAAATTTGTTACAGCTCAGTGATCGAGCAGGAGATATGGCAAATTTAAGCCGGGTTAGAGTGAAAAGAATTTAGCTTTATTTATTGCCCGCCATATTTCTTTGCGTATAATTATGTAAGAGAGTACCAGTACCCTTTCGTATCACACTCTTGCTGTATGCTGCATGTTGCCATCACATTAAAATATATCCATTATCCCCTTCCGTTGCCATGTCGGCAGGGAAGTGTTGGTTGAACTTTTGATCCTGATAGTACCGTATAAATAAAGACTGAAAAGTATGTCTGTTCATTCGTGCAAGTCGGAACGAAACCGTTATATCCACATTATAATTTCAATATATGAGTTATTGTTGTTGTTATTACTGTTGTTGTTGTGGACCCAGGCTTATCTGAAATGTCAACCTGATGAACTGCAACCTTAGATTAACCTTTTGCAGTCCACCATCCTCCTGTCGGGGAAGAGGAGATAGTGGCTATATTTCATCTTAATTAATCTTCTGACCTCAGGAAGTGTTCCAGTGGCGAGTAAAATGGCCTAAAATTAACTCTAGTGAAATAAATAAGTCTTGAGGAGGAAAAGTAGAACCAGCGTTGATACAAACATCTATATTTTCACCACACGTGTCGATATCTCAGCATGTCATCATCCGTGGTCGAGAATAAATACAGAATGAAGTACTTTCATATATCGATAAAAAAGAAAAGAATGGAATGCTATCACGATTACTAATTTCTTAATCCCCCTTGCAAGAGGGATGGAGGACAAGGCTGGAGAAAGGTCAGGGGAGCAGATACTGGCGTCTCATCACACACACACACACACACACACACACACACACACACACACACACACACACACACACACACACACACACACACACACACACACACACACACACCGCTGAACCGCCATTAGCCAGTCCTTACACCAACCCTGTCTTCCACCACCCTCTGGCCAGGGGGGATAAAGAAATTAGTGATCGTAATAGTACATTGCCAAAATATATGTATCGTTAGTCTGAACGCTGGTAGAAAAGAAACTCCCTCAAACAAAAGAATACCCTAGTCGAGTTGAAGATTAAGGATGAAAAAGAAACAGTCTAGAGTGAACGTGGGTAAAAACATAAACAGCAAAGAATAAAAGAGATTCTAGGTGTGAGCATCAGGGGGCGCACCGTAGTGATGATGATACGCCACTAAGTTAGTAAGGCGGCTGAGCCAACTTGCACACCCACCAACACTTACCCACCAACTTTTTAACAGGTGTTTGCCTTTCATTATTAAAGCTGCATCCACCACCACCACCACCACCACCCGCGTCACAACCACTACCATCCCTGTCACCCACCACCATCACCCCCGTCACCCACCACCATCACCCCCGTCGCCTACCACCCCTGTCACTCACCCACCCTCCCGCCTTCGTCACCCGCCCACCCCACATTCCACAATACCTATTAATCCTCAGACCTTGGGAGGCTTCTAGATGGCCTGGAAAATCGTCTGGCGTTAGCTAGAGTAAGATACAAAGTTGAAATACATAAGTTGTTTCTGGTGGTTTGAAGGTTAGATTGAGATATTCCTGTCTTCCTTCGACCCTGGTATACTCTTTTTACTTTAACTTGGCCTAAAACTGTCCTGTCACCACCTTGTTTGCTGTGCCGTAGCAGTAGATTAAAATTAGAATTATGTAGTCGTGAAGAAGTCGAATGGGAAGGATGTAGAGTCGTAGTATTGTCTTTCACTAAACTACGTGATATAAGCCGCAAAAAAAAATAATAATAATAATAAAAAATAAAAATAAATAAAAAAAGAAAATCTGGGCCATGTTAGAGTAAAAAGAGTATTGTTTTTAAACCTTCAGACGTCGAGATTTTTACTGATGACGTGAAAAATCGGTTTGTTTAAGGGTGAAAGAGAATCATTTGGTGTTAGGGTGAAACAGAGAATCATTTGGTGTTAGGGTGAAACAGAGAATCATTTGGTGTTAGGGTGAAACAGAGAATTATTTGGTGTTAGGGTGAAACAGAGAATCATTTGGTGTTAGGGTGAAACAGAGAATTATTTGGTGTTAGGGTGAAACAGAGAATTATTTGGTGTTAGGGTGAAACAGAGAATCATTTGGTGTTAGGGTGAAACAGAGAATCATTTGGTGTTAGGGTGAAACAGAATGTCGTATAGTGTTAGTTAGGGTGAAACAGAGAATTTTTGGTGCGAGGGTGAAACAGTAAATCATTTGGTGTTAGTCAGGGTGAAGCAGAATAATGTGGTGTTAGGGTGAAACGGAGAATCATTTGGTGTTAGTCAGAGTGAAACAGAATAATTTGGTGTCAGGGTGAAAGAGGAAATCATTTGGTGTTAGGGTGAAAGAGGAAATCATTTGGTGTTAGTCAGGGTGAAAGAGGAAATAATTTGGTGTTGGTCAGGGTGAAACAGGAAATCACTTGGTGTTGGTCAGGGTGAAACAGGAAATAATTTGGTGTTGGTCAGGGTGAAACAGAGAATCATTTGGTGCTAGGGTGAAACAGGAAATAACTTGGTGTAAGGCAGGGTGAAACAGAAAATCATTTGGTGTTAAGAGTGAAACAGGAAATCATTTGGTGTTAGGATGAAACAGGAAATAATTTGGTGTTAGGGAGAAACAGGAAGTTATTAGTCAGGATGAAACATATAAATCCTCCCCCCCAGCTTTAACCCCTTCAGCCCCACGACATGCTTTTATTCATTACCTTCAGACGATTTTATTCAGCTGAGGGAGGAAGATAAGGTCAGGAGGGGGTAATAGAGGCTTTTTCTAACCCCCTCACAGCTAAGGGTTTCTCCAAGGCCGAGAGAGAGAGAGAGAGAGAGAGAGAGAGAGAGAGAGAGAGAGAGAGAGAGAGAGAGAAATCATCTGGAGGAGGGGAAAATAAAAATACAAAATCGTCCTTGAATTACAGGGGGTTAGCAACTTCACAACGATGTTCCTTTTATTTCATTCAAGACACTACCAGACGATTTTATTCAGCTGAGGGGACACTTCTAGCTCTAATGGGGTTAAGGAAGACTCTCTCTCTCTCTCTCTCTCTCTCTCTCTCTCTCTCTCTCTCACCTTTCACCGCGATAAGGCCATTTTAAATTTCTCTAACTATATACATCCAGACGATTTTATTTTCTGGCTAATCTCTTATACTAATGGGATTAATGAAAGCCTTATCGATTCCTCCCAGTTCGTATGTGTACAGATAGATAGATAGATAGATGAAAAGGATTGATAGATAGGTGGATAGACAGAAAGTAATGCAGTGTTAAATACAGGCAATAACACTTGCTTGGTCAGAGAGAGAGAGAGAGAGAGAGAGAGGGAGGGGGGTCAGTAATGCAGTGTTATGTACAAGCCATATCACTGTTTTTCGTGTCAAACAGAGAGGGAGAGAGAGAATGGGAGGAAAATGGTGAATAAGAGAAGGGGGAGAAAAGGGACGAAAGAGAGAGTAGGGGAGGAGGAAGTAGAAGAGGAGAGGAAAGGGAGAGAAAGTAGAGAGAGAACGGGAGAAAAAAGACGGAAGAAGAAGAAGTAGAAGGGAGAAAGGTGAGGAAAGTCAGAATGAGGAGGAGGGGAAGAAAGAGAGAGAGGAAAGAAAATGGAGTGGGAAATGAAGTATAGAGTCAGAGGAGGGGGAGAGAAAAAGGGAGGAAAGAGAGAGAGAGGAGGAAGAGGAAGCAGGGAGAGAGAGAGAGAGAGAGGGAGGGAAAAGGGAGGAAAGAGAGAGGGGTCATTTTCAGCAGTGTAGCGTCAAGTCCGAACCATTACACTCATTCTTCTGAGAGAGAGAGAGAGAGAGAGAGAGAGAGAGAGAAGGGAAGGAAAGAGACAGGAGTGAGAGAAAAAGAGAGAGAGAGAGAGAGAGGAGGAAGCGGGTCAGTTTCCGGAATGCAACGTCAAGTGCGAACCATTACACTATTCTTCAGAGAGAGAGAGAGAGTGAGTGTCCAAGCCATTACATCCTTCTTCCTGGTCTCGTAGCGGGCCACTTAACCCTTTCATGATGGGGAAAACTCTGGCGATTATTTTTTTATTTATTTATTTTTTAGCTACCTCCAGGCACTTCTATTTAACTGAGTGAGTAATGGAGCCATAGGTTGTTAATATTGGGACCATCAGTCTTCGGGACATCTCTAGTATTCTTCACACCAAACGCCAGACTTTTCTTCAGTTGATAGAGAGAGAGAGAGAGAGAGAGAAAGAGAGAGAGAGAGAGAGGAAGTGAGAGAAAGTGGAGGGGCTAAGCGAAGGAAAGAAAATGGTGAGGTAATCTGGATGCATTAGGCTGTGGTCACGAACGGGGGGGGGGAGGAGGAGGGAGATTGAGGGAGAGGGTTGAGTGGGGTGAAGGGGGGGATTGAGGAGAGGGTGAGGGGGGGTTGAGGAGGGAAAAGGGGGTGAGGGAGGAGGTAGAGGGGGCTATGGGGTGAGGTTGGGAGAGGGTTGAGGGGGACTGAGGAGAGGGTGAGGGGGTTGAGGAGGGAAAAGGGGGTGAGGAAGGAGGTAGAGGGGGTTATGGGGTGAAGTTGAGAAAGGGTTGAATGGGGTGAGGGAGATTGAGGAGAGGGTGAGGGGGTTGAGGAGGGAAAAGGGGGTGAGGGAGGAGGTAGAGGGGGCTATGGGGGGGATAGTGGACTGAGGAGACAACCGTGGGGGATAGGGATGCTGTTGGAGGTAGGTTTAGGGGAGAAGAAGAAAGATAGGAGGCTGGAAGAAGACAGATCAGTACCTGTCAACTACACGAGGTTTTGCTTAGTCTTATTCTTCACCTAGAACACAACCCGCAGTAATCGGTGTCACATTAAGGTTCCCATTGGTACTCCGGGGTAAATATGGAGAGAAATTAGTCACGAATCTCATTGGCTTACAGTCGACCTCCAGTTCTTTTAGTCATGCGTTGGACATGATACCTCACCACTGGCCTACCGAGGAGAGAGAGAGAGAGAGAGAGAGAGAGTTGAGTGATTTTTGGGAAGTGGAAGTGAGAGACTGGGGGGAGTAGGGAGAGATAGACTGAGGAAGGGGGGCTTGGAGAGGGAGTGATGAGGAAGGGAGGGGGGGGCGTTATGACCACATTTCCTTCCGCCACTTTAGCTGTTCCTTGTTTGATGCCGCTGCTCGCCACTTTCGCCAGTTCCTAATCCAGCTACTCGCCACTTTCGCCAGTTCCTTATTTAGCAGCTCGCCGCTTTCGCCAGTTCCTAATCCAGCTACTCGCCACTTTCGCTAGTTCCTAATCCAGCTACTCGCCTCTTTCGCCAGTTCCTCATTTAGCAACTCGCCACTCTCGCCAGTTCCTAATCCAACTACTCGCCACTCTCGCCAGTTCCTAATCCAGCTACTCGCCACTTTCGCCAGTTCCCGCATCCAGCAAAGCGCCACCTTCGCAAGTTCATAATTAAGCATCTGTTCCCTATTCTTGTCGGTTTAGGAAGCTCCCTAACACCGCTTCCTAAGCGATTTATTTTGCTTATCACACCTTGCCGTCCTCTTCTGTGTTAATCGTTCTGAAATCACCACTGCATAAATAACGAACAAAACGATATTAGCCAGCCCTATCCAAAAATAAATCAGTAAGGAAAAGGTGTTAGGGAGCTTCCTTATCCGTCGAGAATACCGACCTCGTAGTAGAATAAAATTGTCTACCTTTAGCTGAAATAGAATACTAGACTTGTTCCCACGATGAGGAGGTTAATTTTTTTCTAGTCATTACTCTCCTTGTGCTGATAAATACTTCTACCTAATTCCGTTCAATAGCACGTTTATTCTAACTTGAAGATCGCAAAACCTTTACATTAGTTGATGGCCAAGTGTAGCTAGATTGGAGGTTTCATTTAACTATACTCTTTTTACTCTAACTTGGCTCAGAGTTTCGTTAATTTGCAGCTTATTTTACGTAGCTCATTGGCAGAAGAATAGCACTACCATGGCTCTACATCCTCACTATAGCACTTCTTCGTGACAGGCATCATATCCTGGTGCTAAAGGATTCTTACAACTCAGCATTTAATGATAGAAAGATGGCAGTTTTATACGACGGCTCTGCATCCACTTCATAGCACTTCTTCGTGACTGGCATCATTCTGTTGCTAAAATATTCCTACAACTCAACATTCATGATGGCAAGATGGCAGTTTTTGACCAAGTTAGTGTGAAAGGAGTATAGTAACCATGGAGACTCAATAGTAACCATGGAGACTCAGTGGTAACCATGGAGACTCAGTGGTAACCATGGAGACTCAAGAAGGCAATTTTCGACCAAGTTAGTGTGAAAGGAGTGTAGTAACCATGGAGACTCAATTTTCGGAACTCAGGCTTGACGAATTTTCTGCAACCGCGACCTAGAATGAAAAGTTTTGGGCCAGTTCCGTCAGATGAAAGCAGTTTGAATATATCCGTGTAATTTGGTGTATATAACTATAATTATAAAATATACCCAGACATGTAGCCTACCTTTTTATTTTATTTCTCGCCGCAAGACTCTAAATTTCTTTCTCCTTTGTTCGCTCACTTGAAAGGAGAATAGGGATTAGGGACGCTGACCAAGACGGACGAGAGAGAGAGAGAGAGAGAGAGAGAGAGAGAGAGAGATTAAAGCAGTGGGAGGCTTCCATAAGTTTCCACACATTTTCTTTTCTCCGGGTAGAGTTGAGAGAGAGAGAGAGAGAGAGAGAGAGAGAGAGAGAGAGAGAGAGAGAGAGAGAGAGAGATTAAAGCAGTGGGAGGCTTCCATAAGTTTCCACACATTTTCTTTTCTCCGGGTAGAGTTGAGAGAGAGAGAGAGAGAGAGAGAGAGAGATTAAAGCAGTGGGAGGCTTCCATAAGTTTCCACACATTTTCTTTTCTCCGGGTAGAGTTGAGTGAGAGAGAGAGAGAGAGAGAGAGAGAGAGAGAGAGAGAGATTAAAGTAGTGGGGGACTTAAATAAGTTTCCACACATTTTCTCGGTCCAAAGTTAGAAAGAGAGAGAGAGAGATTAAAGTAGTGGGAGGCTTCTATAAGTTCTCCACATTTTTTTGGCTCCGGGTAGATTTAAGAAAGAGAGAGAGAGAGAGAGAGAGAGATTGAAGGCAGATCACCGCGGATCTGAGATCTCCCACAGGCTATATTATCAACAGGAAGGCTGCAGGAAGGGAAAACGCGGAGGAAAGTAGGGAAGCTCCTCTCTCTCTCTCTCTCTCTCTTTCTCTCATATTAAAAATAAGAAGTAAATTAAAGAAAAGGGACGGACAGGTCCGTAACCAGACGGGGAGTCAAGAGGTTCGGACCTCCCCCCCCCCACACCATCCGCCTAAAGGTTCACTTTTCCAAGGTCTGTTTTTTAATATCATTGCAGCAAGACTCACTCTCCGTTGCTCAGAAGTTTTGTGCTGTTTCTGAACCTACGAGTCGCCTACGAGTATACATACAGACTCTCATAGCAAGCATGCAGCAGACCTTTGATCAGCCGGCTGCAATGCAAGTCCAGATTCAGCCGAAAATCATACCCCCCTAACGCCACCTCCCCCCCCGTTCGAAGTCTGGCTACGGGCCTGAGACAGACAGCGATAAGAAACCCAGACGCTACAACCATCCTCCTTCCCCATTTCAGATATCCCGCCATCCCAAGCAGCCACATAAACAAAGAAACCGTCCCCAGCGCGAGACGGTGGTGCGAAAGGATAGCCCAACGCACTCCCGGTATTGTCGTGGGAGGGGGAGGTGAATGGGCCAGTTACGTCTGTGTGTGTGTGTGTGTGTGTGTGTGTGTTCCTTTTTTTCTCGTGCCTTAGAGTGTTTCTTTGGTGAAATTGGCGGTAGGAAGGGAAAATGGTGACGTTCTGGGTGTATGAGGAGTGGTTAGTTTGTGAAGTTGAAGGAAAACACACACACACACACACACACACACACACACACACACACACACACACACACACACACACACACACACACACACACACACACACACACACACACACACACACACAGAGGCGGGAAGATGAAGAGACTTTTTCTCAGTATTGTTGTACTTATTTCCCTCGTCTGGATAATTTTCGTTGTTAGAGCTTGAAGGAAGGAAGGAAAATGATGTATGAGAGAACGACGGAGTTGAGATGGAAATAGAGAAAAAAGATAAGATGCAGTGTGGCTGATTTGGTGTTCTTCGCCATCTTTTTCTCTCCTTTGGTTAATATTCTTGAGTGGATTGACAGAAGGAAGAAAATGGGATGCGTGAGATGACGGAGATGGTTGAGCTAGAGAGAGAGGGAGAGAGAGAGTAGATGGGTTTTATAGCTTATCCCCATCTTCATCTTCCATCAGAATAATGTCCTCGGGTGGAAGTGGTGGAAGGAAAATTGTAGATGTATGAGAGGATGGCAGCTATAGAGTTGACGCTTTGTAGAAATATAGGATATCGTTTTTGCCTTTATTGGATTGTCGTTTGTTTAAGTGATATGTAGTGTGTGTGTGTGTGTGTGTGTGTGTGTGTGTGTGTGTGTGTGTTTTATTTATATTTTCTGTTGTATAAATGGGACTTTTTTTTTTTTTTTTTTTTTTTTTTTTTTTTTAGAGTTGGCGGGAAGGAGGGATTCTCTCCAAATACGAGAGACGAGCCCACGAAGTACGAGAGTGTGGGTGCAGTTGTATTCGGTGACCATGGGGCCATTTTTAGCGGATTTGGCGTGTAGGGGGGAAAACTCGCCAAATACGAAAGGCGACTCTGCAAAACACAAAGGGGGGGAGGGGGTCAGTTATTTTGCGGACTTGGCGGGAAGGTAAGGGATTCGCCAAATACAAGAGGGTATGTGCAGTTGTTTGCCCCTGTGACTAGTAACCAAGGAGACTTATTCTAACCTCATAACCAGGGATCATTGAATATTATGCAACCACGACCTAGTATACAATTGACTAGTAACCAAGGAGACTTATTCAACTTCCTTAGCGATTTGTTTTTGGATAAGGCTGGTTAATATAAGTTTGTATGTTGCTTATGAACACAAGAAGACAGTAAGGTATAATAATCGAAATAAATCGTTTAGGAGGAGGTGTTAGGGCCATGAGAATGGACCAGCTCCGTCAGATGAAAAAGGTATAGTCTCCCCTGCTGACCAAAGTACCCCCTTACCTGAAAGATGTTAATTTCTGTCGTCGATTTCGGCTGCTGATTCCGATGCCGATCTTCGTGGAATTGCCGATACGGTCAGGGAAGTTGCCGATACGAAGCTTGCTGGAATCGCCGACTGCTTTCAAGACGATGGGCGAAGTAACACTGGTTGCTTCTTTCTTTCTCTCTCTCTCTCTCTCTCTCTCTCTCTCGTCATTCGTTTATATTCAGTCTTAAGGGTAGGTGGGGGACGTATATCATCCACTCACATGATTCAGTGCTGCCTTTAGGTGACTGTACCCTCAGTGACAATCCAAATGGTTTCCTATGTCACAAATACCATTTACAACGCTGGGGGGTAACCATATCACCAAGATGCATGGTGGTCTAGTGGGTTAAGGCGCTTCAACCGGGAATGGCCAATTAGGGTTTACATTCGAGCGGTGGTTAGAGTTTACCGCATATATTAATGCCACTCATGGAAAAGGGACTGGTCACTTGCCTGAAACGTCGGAAGTAGCCTAGCCCCGGGCCCCTATATTCCTGATGGGCAGAAACAGTGTATGGAAGGATGGAAGTTTAGAAGGATTAATGGATGGATGGTTAGAAGGATGAATGGATGAAAGGAAGGGTGGATAGATGGATGGATGGAAGGATGAATGGAAAGTTAGAAGGATGCGTGGATGAAAGGAAGGATGGATCGATGGAAGATGGATGAATGGATGGAAGGATGAATGGAAGAAAGGATGGATGGATGAAAGACTGGATGAATGGACGAGTGTATGTATGGAAGACTGGATGACTGGAAAATTATGACTGGGTTGGCTTCATTGTATTAATTTTCAGTCTGTTCTTTTACACAGGCGATCCATTTATAATACCAGACGGCGTATCAGTTCCGGGAAAGCCCTGCAAATAACACCAGGCGGATTAATACTCTGCCCTATATACCACGTGGCATTAATAGATTACGCTGAAAATATATATAAATGTGATGTGATGAGCAGTATATTATATTTTTAGCTCATTGGATTTGTTTATAGCGCACTTTTTTTTTTATCGCTAAATTTAACTCCTTCCCGTTGATGTGGTATTTATTACCTCCGCCAAGGAGGTTGTTTTCACCCCTGTCCGTTTGTTGGTTGGTTGGTTGGTTTGTGAGCAAGATTACAGAAAAACTACCAGACGGATTTCCACGAAACTTGGTAGAAGAATGGGCCTTGGCCCAGAATACACTTCATTAAATTTTAGTGCGAATCCGGATAAAGGTGCGGATCCAGGATTTTTTTTTTTTTTCACTTTCTTTAACATAGCGAGATAGGGCGTTGGTGGAGGTATGCGCTCTACTGAGTGCCATTCTAGTTTTCTTACTGTCTGCGCATCTCCAGACGATTTTATTGATTTTTTTTTTTTTTTTTCAAAAGAGTTACTTGAGAGGAACGTGGAGTGACGTGGAGGGACAGGTTGACGAATGAAGAAGTGAAGGAACGCTGTGGAGTGGATGTGGATGTGGTTGAGAAGATTAGGAGAAACACACTGAGGTGGTTTGGACATGTGAAGAGAATGGAGAATGAATGACTGACTAAGAAGGTGTATGTAGGTGAGGTGGAGGGAGGGAGAGGGAGAGGTAGACCGAGGATGAGGTGGAGGGATGGAGTTGAGAGGTATATGAGGGAGGGGGGGGTGAGTTGGGGGGAGGGTAGTCAAATGGTGGGTAACAGAGCGACTTGGAGGCGCTTTGTCTGCGGCCACCCTTTGCGGGAATAGGGCGTCGGGCTATAGATAGATAGATAGAAAAGAGATATAGCTTTTCCCTGCTGAAAGCCTTAACGAAGCTGAATAAAATCGTATGAAGGTAGATAGAATGAACGAAAGTATATCCTCGTAATGATGAAGCTTAAAATTGTCTTACTTTTTTTTTTTTTTCGTACTTTTTGCCCCATCAGTAAAGTATTTCCCATGTTGAATAAAATCTTTTGGAGGCAGCAAGAATAGATTAAAGTAAGATGTACTGAAAGTGTTGGTGGAGATTTTTGTACATAAATCCTTTTACTCTTTTTTTTTTTTTTTTTTTTTTTTTTTTTTTAAGGCAGCAAAATTATACGGCAGTTGCAGAGAGAGTGTATGAGACGCTATGCTGCTAAAAATGTTAATATTTTATTTTATAACAGTTTAGTAAGTATCAGAAGTAATTTGTTTCTCATGGATTTACGTGTCAAGATATACTGTAAACACCCCATTCCCTTTCTCTGTTCCCACCCACACACCCTGTCCCTTTCTTCATTCCCTCTCCCCCATATCTCATACTCCCTCACACCCTCTCTTCCCACCTACACACTCTTGTCCATTTCCTCTCTCCGTCTCCTTTCCCTCCCATTCTGCCTCAGCCTTCCCCTCCCTCTCTTCCTCTCCCGTTCCCCACACATTCCCTACTCTATCCTCTCATACTCCCTTCACTTCCTTCCCTCTTTCCCCCTCCCTCTTCCCTCCCACACCCCCTTCCCCTTCCCTCCCACACCCCCTTCCCTCTCTCTCTCTCTCTCTCTCTCTCTCTCTCTCTCTCTCTCTCTCTCTCTCCTTTCCCCACCATCTTCCCTTCTCTTAAATTGCTTTATTATCCCTTCCTGTTGCTCTGACCAGCTGTTTCTTTTGCATTGCAGGTAACTTCCCCCCTCTGAGTTGTGATTCCTTTAAGCAGACGTGGGTGGTGAGTACGGTACTGACGCCTTTATATTATCAACCTTGAGGTGGAATTGAGAAGGGTGATTATAATTTTTGAATAATTACAACACCTGGGCCTCTAGTCTCGTCGATTTAGGAAGCTCCCAAACACTTCTTCCTTAGCGATTTGTTTTTGGATATGGCTGGTTAATATCCTGTTTGCATGTTGTTTATGCAGAGTATGGCGTTATTGGAAGGATTTGTGTGAGACAGAAGGCAGTAAGTTGTAAGAGACAAAATGAGTCACTTAAGAAAAGGTGTTAAGGAGCTTCCCCAACTAACGAGAATACGGGCCCTGTATCATACGAATTCACTCACTAACTCACAGATACTCACTTTCCCACACTAACTCTTTCTCTTACTCCTCCTCACATTTATATAATTGGACCTACGTTAGAGGTGGAAAGAGGATTTTTGTATAAGATTAGTTGGAGGACGTATTGCCATGCGAACTGAGTCACTCTCACTCACTCACTTTCATCCTCCCACCCATTCACTTTTCATTTTCCCTCGCAGGTTATCACGCGCACTCTCACTTTCTCACTCTCATTCGCTCACTCATACTCTCACATAGGCTACTCTGTTTGTCACTCGCACACTTACACTTAGCAGTTTCTCACCCTCTCACTTAGGCTAAGCTTCACTCGGTCACATTCACACTTCCCCACTCTCACTTTCCTACCCACTGCTGCCTCTCTCTCTCTCTCTCTCTCTCTCTCTCTCTCTCTCTCTCTCTCTCTCTTTAATATACTACTCGCCTGGACACATTATGGAGACAGCTGAGAGTAATGGATGTGGGAGCCGCCTCGCTATCGTGGGAGCCTGGGTCCTGTGAGATAGAGCTAGTTCTAATAGAGCTAGAGAGAGAATTGCGAGTGATGGGTTTAAGAATGATAATACTTAACATCATATTTATCATTATCATCGTCGTCGTCAACATCCTTCTCCTCCTCCTCCTCCTCCTCCTCATCATCATCATCATCATCATCATCATCATCATCATCATCATCGCATAGGCTTGAGTTTGTGAAGATTGGGTTAATAATGATGATAATGCTCATCATCATCATTATTATCGGAACTTTTATCTCAATGCAGTGCTGTTAGTGGCGTGAATAATAATAATAATAATAATAATAATAATAATAGTAGTAGTAGTAGTAGTAGTAGTAGTAGTAGTAGTAGTAGTAGTAGTACTAGTAGTAGTAATAATAATAAACCCCTAACCTTTGTAAACCTTATTCACATCCTCCCATTAAAAAGCGTATTATAACCAATTACGTCATGTCCTCTGACGACCACAAGAAAAAAAAAAAAAGGAAAACGAGAGAGAAAAAAGATATACCAGTAATTGGAATGGGCGAGCGTAAAATTGAGCATTGAGGGATTGAAGTGCCTGAATCATTTTGACATTGCAGTGTGTCGTGTTCATTAGGCGGGTTTTAAGCCATGTGGAATTGAATCATTTTGACATACCAGTGTGTTTCGTTCACTAGCCTCGTTTTCTAGTCCCGTGTAATTGAATCATTTTGACATACCAGGTGTTTCGTTCATTGTTTCATTTTCTAGTCCCGGGTAATTAAATCATTTTGACATACCAGAGTGTTTCGTTCAATATGTTTTCTAGTCCCGTGTAATTGAATCATTTTGACATACCAGAGTGTTTCGTTCATTAGCCACGTTTTCTAGTCCCGTGTAATTGCATCATTTTGCAATACCAGAGTGTTTCGTTCGTGAGGAACTTTTTTTTTAAAAAGCCCCTTCTTGCCGATGAGATTTTTATGGTGATGATTGTTATTGTTACCGGTATTATTGTGATGATGATGATTATTATTACTATTACTATTATTTTGTTCTTGGTACCTTCAGACGATTTTACTTAGTTTAGGAGAGGTTTTTCGAACTCGGGGGGTTGATATAACCTCCATTTACCTCCTTGCTACGAGACAACTTCCCTGAACTGCATAAAATTGTGTGTAGGGCAGCTTAAAAATCGTTTGGAGAGCTGCATAAAAATTGTCTGTAGGGCTGCATAAAAATCGTCTGGAGAACAGCATGAAAATCGTCTGAAGGGCTGCATGAAAACCGTCTGTAGAACCATAAAAATCATCTGTAGAGCTGCATAAAAAATCGTCTGTAGAGCTGCATAAAAATCGTCTGTAGAGCTGCATAAAATCGTCTGGATATATCAAGAACAACCAGAAATGCGTCAGCGAGTCAGGGGGTTAACGACTCCTGTGACACTCAGGTGAATAAAATCGTCTGGAGTTAGTCGCAGTAGAGTACTAGAGTTGCACCGACCATAAGAGGGTGAAAAAAGTGATTGGAGAGAGAGAGAGAGAGAGAGAGAGAGAGAGAGAGAGAGAGGTATTCGTTCGTGTGTGTGTGGGGGGGGGTTTGCTGAGAGAATGTGTAGTCTTATGTGTGTGTGTGTGTGTGTGTGTGTGTGTGTATTTGCTGAGAGAGTACAGTATGTGTATACTGTATTCGTACGTGTGTGGGTGTGGGTGTGGGTTCGCTGAGAGTATGTGTATTCGTACTTGTGTGTGTGTGTGTGTGTGTGTGTGTGTGTGTGTGTGTGTGTGGGTTCGATCAAGCGACCAACTGCCCGCCAGTCAATTAGGCAGCCTCACAATGCCATCCAATCACAGTCACCCCCCTCCCCCACCTTCACTCACCTCACTGTTAATCACCTCCCTAGTCACCTCTACAGTCACAGTCAGGTGTAGTCAGTCGCAGTGCCAGTCACCCTCCCCCTCTCCTGATTCACCCCTCTCTTAATCGTCTCTACAGTCACTTGTCATCCAGTCATCCGTCCAGTCACCAGCTCAGTTATCCAGTCAACAGTCCAGTCACGTTTCCAGTCACTAGTCTAATCAGCCAGTCACCCCTTCATTTATCCAGTCGTTCTGTGAGTCAGCCAGCCAGTCAGACTATGAGCTAGTAAAAGTCATTCAGTAAACCAAAGTCAGATCAGTTAACCAGTCAGTAAGCCAGTCAGTCAGTGTAAAGCCAGTGGAAAAGGTGATCCAGTTAGTCAGTCAGAGTATAAGCAAATAACGAGTCAGTAAGTCAGTCAGTCAGTATAAAGGAAGTGCAAAAGGTGATCCAGTCAGTCTGTCAGTCAGCATAAAGGAAGTGCAAAAGGTGGTTCAGTCAGTCAGTGAGCATAAAGGAAGTGCAAAAGGTGGTTCAGTCAGTCAGTGAGCATAAAGGAAGTGCAAAAAGGTGATCCAGTCAGCCAGTGAGCATAAAGGAAGTAAAAAAGGTGATCCAGTCAGTCAGTCAGTCAGCATTAAGGAAGTGCAAAAGGTGGTTCAGTCAGTCAGTCAGCATAAAGGAAGTGCAAAAGGTGATCCAGTCAGTCAGTGAGCATAAAGGAAGTGCAAAAGGTGATCCAGTTAGTCAGTGAGCATAAAGGAAGTAAAAAAGGTGATCCAGTCAGTCAGTCAGTCAGCATAAAGGAAGTGCAAAAGGTGATCCAGTCAGTCAGTCAGTATAAAGGAAGTGCAAAAGGTGATCCAGTCAGTCAGCATAAAGGAAGTGAAAAAGGTGATCCAGTCAGTCAGTCAGTCAGTCAGCATAAGGGAAGTGCAAAAGGTGATCCAGTCAGTCAGTCAACATAAAGGAAGTGCAAAAGGTGATCCAGTCAGTCAGTCAACATAAAGGAAGTGCAAAAGGTGATCCAGTCAGTCAGTCAGCATAAAGGAAGTGCAAAAGGTGATCCAGTCAGTCAGTCAGTAAGGCAGTGAGTGGGCTAGTTCGCGCGAGTGGACATTGGTTGGTGGGCTGGCAAATGAATTGATCAGTGCCCGTTCACAGGTCACCTTCACCATCATCATCATCACCACGGTCGCATTCGCCTTTATCATCATCATCATTATGGTCGCATTCGCCTTTATCATCATCATCATCATGGCCGCGTTCGTCTTCATCATCATCATCACCACCACCACCACCACCACCACCATCATCATCGTCATCATCATCTCCACTTCCATCATGAGGCTTTCCAAAAATTAAGTAAAGTCATCTGGCACTGGCATGAATAAAAGGAAACATCGAAAAAATAAATGAAATATTGTAAAAAAATGAAAAAAATAGTGAAAAATAAATGAAATAGTGAACAGTGAATTAAAAATTGGAAAAAGTGAAAATAATGAAAAATAATGGAAAATAGCAAAAATAAATGAAAAAATGAAAAATAAATGAAAAAATGGTGAAGAAGAAAAAAAGTGAACATAACAAAGTGAAAAATGAAAAAGAATGAAAAGATAAATGAAAGAATAAATGAAATATAATGTAAAGCAATTGAAAAATGAAAAATGGTGAAAAGTAAATGAAAAATAGCGAAAATAAAAAAAAAATAGCGAAAAACTGAAAGAATTTAAGAGAAAAATGCAAAAATACATGAAATAAGTGAAAATAATGAAAAAATAATTGAAAAAGTGAAAATGAAAAATGCGTCTTTATCGTAATGGCACAGTTTTAATACCGCCATTATGTTCTCTCGCCTCGTTAGTTTTCCACTCGTTAAGCTTTTCGACGGTAATCCTCTGCTCCGACGAATATTGCCCTCATTCTTTTTCATATTGTCATTGATCATCATTAAACCCTTCAGTGACTTACTCGTAATTACGGTCTTGCTAATAATAGACGATTTTAATTCATGCCAATAATAGACGTTTGTAAGTCTAGCTAATTATAGACGAATTATAATCTTGTTAACAATAGACGATTTTATGGTAATAGATTTTAACTTGCTAATAACAGGTGATTTTAATTAACTTTAGAGCCTTCTGTTAGTGGAAGGGGTTAATGAAGGCCATTATTTAACCCCTGCAGTTCAGTGTCTCCCCCGAGCTGAGGAAAATCGTCTGGATATTGCAAGAGTAATCGTAGTGAAAGGTTGATTGCTTGATTCTCTGTCTGTCTGTCTGTCTGTCTCTCTCTCTCTCTCTCTCTCTCTCTCGTGTGTGTGTTTGACTCCAGCAGACGATGTTAATTTTGAAACCAACATATTTGTAGCTTCCCCTGTCATTTTTTTTTTTTTTATCACTATTAACTTCGAGATTTGTTTTCGGTAAATTTTGAAGCAAGGATCATTTTAGGTTCCCTTGTCGGCTTTTTTATTATTTTTAACTTCACGATTTATTTTTAGATAAGTTATGAAGCCTGCATCATTTTTGCTTCGTTTATATAATATATTTTTTTCTGTCAATTTAACTTCTCGGCCGATTATGATAAATTGTTAAGCAGACATCATATTTGCTTCCCTTCTTAGCTTTTTATTATTTATTTTTATTATTTATTTTTACATAAAGTTTGAAGCTAGCATAATTTTAGCGTCCTTTGATACCCTCTATATTGTTATTTTAGTCTTTATAATTGCGTATTTTTTCCCCCTTACCTTTGCCATCCACAGACGATTTTATGTAGCCCATGAAAACCCACTTGTAAATAAGGGGTTAATAGAGAGAGAGAGAGAGAGAGAGAGAGAGAGCGTGTTGAAATAGGTTTTAAAAAGTTTGGTGCATTCGCTTTTCATATATGATTTTTTGGTGCTCTGAAGCATTAGGTGAAAATGCTCTTAAACAATTTAGGGATTTGGATCAACATTAATTTGGAACTGTGTGTGTGTGTGTGTGTGTGTGTGTGTGAGAGAGAGAGAGAGAGAGAGAGAGAGAGAGAGAGAGAGAGAGTTAGTTGAAAGTTGGTTTGCCTGGCCCTAAAAATAACCCGGAGTTACGAAGATTAAAGGTTTTCTGGATATCAAAGAAAAGACTCATAAATGAAGGAAAATGTAATCATTCTCTGGCCATGAAATTTTTCTTTTTTTTTTCGTCTTCTGGATATGGATTTTATTTTTTGACAAACACGGGAGGAAATAAACGCTTAGTAAATAGAGAAATGTTAATAAATGGTTGGTTGAATATTGTTAGTATCATTTGTGTTTGTTATTATTATTATTATTATTATTATCATCATCATCATCATCAACATCATTATCATCATCATCGTCATCATCATCATCATCATCATCATCAAGACCCATTTTCCGCATGATGATGAGGTGAGGTAGGATCTTAAAATAATTAGATAAAAGGAAAAAGAAATTTGTTCAAAAATAAAACTTCCATCAAGATAAAATGAGTAAATAACCGACAAGAGAAAAACAAAACTTTCAGGAAATGCAAAGTAGATCAGGCCACCATAATTTCCCCGTCGCAAAAAAAACACAGAAAACGGAGGAGCTTTCGTTCCACGGTGCCTGTTAACCCCTTCCCTCCCGTATGAGAGAGAGAGAGAGAGAGAGTCATCCGAGTGAAGAGGTTGCATTTGTTTAGTATCAGCACAATGTATCAGCAGAGTGAGAGACTGACGAGGAGAGTGTATGTGGGTGAGGTGGAGGGGGAGAGAGGGACGGGAAGGCGAAGGATGAGATGGAGGGATGGAGTGGAGAGGTACTTATATGAGAGACGAGGGTGTGAGCTGGGAGTAGGGCAGTGAAATGGCGGGGGACAGGGCGACGTGGAGGCGATTTGTTTGTGGCCACCCCGTATGGGATTGAGGCGTCTGGCAGTAGAATAGGCAATGTCATCTTTGGAGGTGGTTGTCGTCTCCCCCCACCGTCTCCCGTCCCTTCGAAATTAGAGTCAGATTTGGAAAGGAGGAAGAGGAGGAGTATTTGGAGGGGAAGATGGGAAGCTTGAGGAGAGGAGGGGAACTGGGAGGAGGATTTGAAGCGATTTGTGCAGGAACTGGAGGGAAATTGTCTTGGAGGGATATTTTAAGAAAGGGGAATATTGAGAGAGAGAGAATCCGTTGGTGTGAGCTCAGAGCCATCAGCAACCGGGCGTCATAGGAAATAAAGACGGGAAAATGACCACTCCTTCATCCACTCCCCCTCGCTCTGCAAAATTAGGGTTGGGTTTTGAGGAGTGCAAGGCTGGAGGGACGTTTGGAGGGGGGAGAGAGTCTTGGAGAGGGAGGAGATGCTGGATGCTAAAGGGGGAGGAGGGGTGGTGAGGTTAGGGAGAGGGGTATTTGAGTGGGAGAGAGAAATGTAAGAGATTTATTTGGAGAGGAAGAGAAATACACAATTCTAGGAGTGTGAGGAGGGATATTGAGTTTTAGAAAGAGGGTGTTTGAGTGGGAAAGAGAAATATTTAGAACTATTTGGAGAGGAAGAGATCTACTGAATTCTTGGAGGGAGAGGATGGGTAGTGAGGTTAGGGCGAGGGGTATGTGAGTGAGAGAAATAGTTAAGAAAAGAGAATTATTTGTGGAGGAAGAGAAATACTGAATTCTAGGAGTTAGAGGTGGCAGGGTAAGGCAGTACTACGGCTCTAGAGCATTTCCTCTTCGTGACTAGCACCATATTCTTGTGTTAATTACTGCGGCTTTACATCTCCATAACACTTCTTCGTGACTAGCACCAAATTTTAGTGTTAATCTTATTACGGCTCTGTATCATTTCTGTAGCACCTCTTCGTGACTAGCACCATATTCAAGTGTTAATCTCTCGTTACAACATTCAGAGATGGCGGTTTTAGGCCAAGTGAAAGTGAAAATATTATAGTAACATATATTTTACAACAAAAAATTTGAAAGATTAAAGAGGGAGAAATTCATGACCTATTCCGTCCAGGGAGCAATCAACCCACCCTGACCAAAATTGTAACTCCCTCCCCCCCCCCGTAAAATATGAACATAGATGCGCAAAAAACACACATGGCTATATACCGCACTGTTTGCCATACATACATACATGAATTCAGTACACACACGGTACATGTACGTTCATATATCAGAACTGGGGGGGGGGAATGTTTGTTGCCGAATTTGAGTTTTTTATTTTTTTTTTATTTTTTAGGGGGGGTAGTCAGCGATCTGTGGAAAAAATAATGCTGTGTAAATTATATGGGAATGTGTAGCTGCATTAATAATAAGTGCTGTAAATGTTTAAAGTTAATCCTTTAAATCCCATGACCATTTATTGTTTTATTATTATTATTGTTGTTGTTGTTTTATTATTACATAACTAATAATAATAATAGACTTTATTTATTGTTTTATTATTATTATTATTGTTTTATTATTACATAACTAATTATAATAACAATAATAATTTATTATTACTGCTATTATTACTACCACTACTACTACTACTACTATTAGCACTACTACTACTACTGCTATTACTACTACAACTACTACTACTACTACTACGACGACGACGACGACGACGACTACAACAACAGCTACTACTACTGTTACTACCACCAGTACTACTACTACTGCTACTACTACTACTACTACTACTACTACTACTACTACTACTACTACCACCACCACCACCACCACCACCACCACCATTACTACTACTACTACTGTTATTATTATTATTATTATTATTATTATTAATTTTTTTACGAACACCATGAATCTGTTCAACTTTGGACAGATCATTGTCATGTCCTTTATCTTTAGCTGCCTAATGTTGCTTTCTCTCCAGCTTGAGTTTTTTTTTTTTTTTTTTTTTTTTTTATGTGTCCGACTCTGTGCATAGGCTCCACAGCCTGCTATCGTTGCCCAGCAGTCCTCCTACATACCATACACCTCTACATGTCACCACTTCGGCGCTAAAAACACCCACCGTCCATATTGAATACATGCTAGGGCTGTCTCATACAGGACTGGTGTAATGGAATTAGCGGAGGTATTTTTGTGACATGTCGGCGGGTCTTGTAGTAGATAAGTAAAGCCTGATTTAATGAAATTCAAATCCTTAAACTGTTCCCTGCCTCAGCGGGGATTTGAACCTGGGTCCATTATAACCGCAGGCCACCTCTCTACCGATTGAGCCACCGCCTCCCCCAAATGCTCAGTTATAGCCATAGATAACGCTAGAGTATGATGCTAGTCACGAAGAAGTGCTGTGGCGAGGGTGTTCAGTTGCAATATTGTCATTCTGTCATTGATTGACGCTACTCGTAGATTATGATGCTAGTCACTAAGAAGTACCATGGAGTGAATGTTGAGCTGCAGTAATGCTTTTGTCATATTAACACTGTGATGCTAGTCACGAAGAAGTGCAGTGGAGATGTTGAGCTGCAGTATTGTCTTTGTCATTGATAAACCCTAGATTACGATGCTAGTCACGAGGAAGTGCTTTGGAGAGGATGTTGAGCCGCAATATTGTCCTTCTGTCATTAACACTAGATTACGATGCAAGTCACGAAGAGGTGCTTTGGAGAGGATGTTGAGCCGCAGGACTGTCGCTCTATAATTGAGCATCGGGATATAAGGTACAACAGGACGAATTTCTCGGCCAGGAAAAGGTGAATGTACTGTAAGCGATTGTGCTCAGGTTACGGTGGACCTGAAGGGTTAATTACTGACGAAAGAGGAGGAGGTGGAGAAAAGAAGAGACTGGAGGAGGAGGAGGAGGAGGAAGAATTAATTGACAAGGATTAAGTGAGAGGGTAAGAAAGAGTTGAGAGGAGGAAGGGAAGAGAGGAGTATGGAAATGACGGAAGGAAGGAAGGAGGAAGAGGAGTAAATAATGAAGAGGTAAAGTATGTAAATGAATGAGGACAAGAAGCACATCAAGAGTATTAATAAATGAGGAATAGGAACAGGAGCAAGGAGAGAGAGAGAGAGAGAGAGAGAGAGAGAGAGAGAGAGAGAGAGAGAGAGGAAAAGGCCAGACACAGAGGAGAGAGGAAGGAAAACCAGTGAACGAGGAGGAGGAAGAGGAGGAGGCGGTGAGAGAGTAGAAATATCAGTAGAAAAGAAGGGTAATTGGAGTTGGAGAGGAGGGGGAGGAGGAGGAGGAGAGATTACGGAGCAAAGGAGGTGGAGGAATTACGGAGGAAAGGTGAGAGAGAGAGAGAGAGAGAGGAAAGGTTAGACATAGAGGAGAAAAGGAAAACCACTGACGATTGAACAGGAAATGGAGAAAGATATAATACACGTTGAAAAAGGATGTTAAGGAAGAATGGAGAGAAAGAAGGAGAGAAGAAAGTCACGTGCAGAGGAGAAGGAAGAGGTGGAAGAAGTTAGAAAAGGAGGAGTAGGAAGAGAAGGGGTAGGAGAAGAGAGCAAAAGGTCAGACGTAGGAGGGAAAAGAGGGAAAAATGGTCGAAGGAGGGGAATATTAGCGACAGGAACAAAGGCGGAGTGAGAGAAGAGATGGAGAGGGAGGAGAGAGGAGGAAGAGGGAGAAGAGATGGAATACAGAGCAGAATTGAGAGGAGGAACCTAAAAGGAAAGACGGAGAGAGGAGGAACAGGTCAAACATAGAGAGACAGTGAAGAAGTAGGAATATGGAAATCAGGAACAAATGGAGAGGAAAAGAAATGGGTAGAAGGGAAGGGAGGAGGAGGAGTAGGATAATGTTAAAGGAGAAAAGAATGAAAACCACTTAGGAAGGAGGAGTTGGAAAGAATGAAAATGTGAATAGGAAAAGAAGGAGAAATTGGAAGAGGAGGAAGAGGTCCAGGAAGAGGAAGGAGAAAAAGGTAAGCTCAGATATACAGTAAAATAAAGAAGGGAATACCGGTGAAGAATGAGTAGGAAGTAAAAGGGGCAGTGAAAAAATGAATGCCGGAGAAATAATCGCAGAAATAAGAAGGTGGAGGAGAAATGCGAAGAGGAGAAGGAAGAGAGAAGAGGAAATTAGAGAAATAGGAAGAGGAGAAGGAGGAGAGAAGAGGAAATAAAGGGAAACTCGTGAGGAATGAGTAGGAATATTGGAAGGAGGAACAAAGGCGAAGTGAGAGAATTTTTGGCGTGTGGGGGGCCATTGTGTCTGATGTGTGCCTCTCTTATGTCCCTCTTTATTCCCCACTCATCTTCATTTTTCCTTCCTATCCTTTTCCTGCTTCCTCTATCCTCTTCCTCCTTCTCCTGTCCTCCTTCTCTTTCGTCTATCCTCTTCCTCCTTCGTCTGTCCTCTTCCTCCGCCTATCCTCGTCCGTTCTTTTTATTTGTCACCGTTTTCTTCTGATCTGTCCTTGAGTACTGACGTTCTTGCTACATAGTGTTCTTTCCTTTCCTTTCTTCTTTCCTCTCTCCTTTCCTTTCTGTTCATTTCCTGTCCTCTCCTTTCCTTTCCTTTCCTCTTTTCTTTTTTTTCTTTTGTTTCAGGAAGGAAAAATGGAGACAAGTGGCGAGTCTTCATTCGCCACTTGTCTTCATTTTTCCTTCCTGTCCTCCTCCACTTTCTTCGTCTATTCTTAATTTATCTTCGTCAGCCCTCCTCTCCCTCTCTACACTGTTTTCGTCTTTAATTAATCATGTTTTCGCTACTTTTACAATATGCTTTTTTTTTTTTTCCCTTTGGCAGCCATGCCGTTCTTTACTCCTCACTTATCTCCGTTTTTCCTTCCCATCTCCTTCCTTCTTCCTCTCCGTCCTTTCTCTTAATCCTTCCTCTGTCTTCTTCCTTTACCTTCTTCCTCTTCCTTCTTCGTCAGTTGTAATTCTCTTCGCTTTACATTTCATCCGTCCTCTGATGCTCTTTTGTACTATTGATATTCACGTTTCTTTTGTTCTTAATTTATATCACTTCTTATCCGTCCTCCTTTATTCTGTAGTTTCGATTTTTCTTCTCCTGCTCTTCCTTCCTCCTCTTATTTTGGTCTCGTGTGCTGTCGTTTTTCTCATATTCTTCTTCGTGACTGTGTTCTTCCATCCTTTCCTCTCTCTCTCTCTCTCTCTCTCTCTCTCTCCCCGCCCACGGTGTTTCATTTCCTCATATTAATATTCTCCTCCCTGTGACTAATATTATCCTCTTTCTTTCCCTTCCTCTTTTTTTTTCTCTCTTTTTTTCCCCTCTGTCTTTGCTCTTTCATCTTTCTTCTTTCTTTCTCTTCCGTTTCTTTTCTTTTCCATCTTTTTCGTCCCTTTCTTTGCTTTTCCGTCTTCCTCTTCCATTTCTCTACTCTTCCATCTTTCTCCTCCCTTTCTCTACTCTTCCATCTTTCTCTTCCCTTTCTCTACTCTTCCATCTTTTTCTTCCCTTTCTCTACTCATCCATCTTTCTCCTCCCTTTCTCTTCCCTTCCCTCTTTCTCTTCCCATTCTCTTCCGTCTTTTCCCTTACTCTACACTTCCCTCTTCTCTTTCTCTACTCTTATATCTTTCTCTTCCCTCTTTCTCCTCCTTTTCTGTACTCTTCCATCTTTCTCGTCCCTTTCTTCACTCCTCCGTCTTTCTCTTCCCTTTCTCTACTCTTCCGTCTTTCGTTGCTCTTTCAACTTTCTTCCATCTTTCTTTCCATCTCTCCCCTCTCTCCCTTTTCCCCTCCTTCCTTCTAATGGCCTTCCTTCCGCTTTGATTTTCTTTGTTTTGGTCTTCTTCCAGTGCACAGCAGTCCTCAAAGATTCGCATTTAAGTTGATTTGTTTATTTGTTTATATTGGGTTATTTGTTTTTATTGGTTTGTTATTTAGCTGTTTGTTTGTATTGCTTTATTTTTTGTTTATTGGTTTATTTGTTTTTATTGGTTTGTTATCTAGTTATTTTTATTGGTTTATTTTTTGTTTATTGGTTTATTTGTTTTTGTTGACATTTTATTTGTTTGTATTGGTTGTCATTTATTGGTTTTTATTGGTTTACTTCTATTTTTTCATTTGTTTTACTGGTTTGTTCTCGTTTGTTTTTATTGGTTTGTTGTTTGTTTTAATTGGTAAGTTTTTTGTTTTATTGGTTTATTATTGTTTTCATTGAAGGCGCCCCACCTACTTGTCCATAGAAAGCTCCGTTGCACCTTTTCCCGAGCGATTTATTTTGTTTATTACTCCATACTATCCTCTTCTATCACATAAATCCTCCCAAGATCGCCATACTAATCATATACCGTACAAAAGGATATCAGCAACCCATATCCAAAAATAAATCGCCAAGGAAGAGGTGTTACGGAGCTTCCTTAACCGGCGAAAATACAAGCCTTAGCCTAGCCCTGGGCACCTACGCTTCTGATATGTCAGTACAGGGTTGGATGACGGGTGGATGGGATAGTGTTATTGATATGTGTTAAAGTATGTATTATTCTTACTTGTATTAATTAATCTATATACCTTCATTATTATTATTATTATTATTATTATTGTTGTTGTTGTTGTTATTTTATTATTATTATTATTATTATTTTGCAGGTGAGTCGTGGTCTTCGCTTCACGTACTACAGAAGTTGTAAGTACGAGACAAGGCATACAGCAGACGTAGTATTAATCGTTCACCAATTCCGTGTTTCGAGTATTGACGTGTGAGAACTCCAAGTGCCACCCAAAATTTTTCCTTCCCCTCCTCCCCCACCTTCACAGTTTTTTCACCAAGTTAAAATTACCAGGGAGATTTTACGTCATGTATTATCCGATTTTCGCTTGATGGTTGTTAATGAATATGATGTGTGGGGAAAATTTGACAGGTAAAAGGCTTAATCAGGGTCACAGGTAGAGGTCAGAAGGTCACAAAATCTCGGCTGATTTTTCTCGTTTTCATTTTATTTGTTTTATTTTTATTTTTTTTTTATTTTAGGCAGCGGTCAGGTCACTATATTTCGATTGCTTTTTTTTTTTTTTTTTTTTTTTTCAATTGGCATAGGTCAGAATGTCATAAAATTGGGCTGCTTTTTTCATTTTTTTTTTTTTTTTGTAGGCCGTGGTCAGGTCAACAAATTTCGACTTTTTTTTTTTTTTTAAGGGAGATGTCAGGTGGTCGGATTTTTTTTTTTTTTTTTTTTTTGTCAGGTCACAAAATTTCAGCTGCCGTTTCTTTCCTTTTTCTTCTTTCATTTCATTTTACTTTTTATTATATGAAGATATCAGAATGTCAAAATTTCGTCTCTCTCTCTCTCTCTCTCTCTCTCTCTCTCTCTCTCTCACTAAGACATTTATATTATTCATGCTCAGAAAACATCCATACGATTATCTTTAGCCATAGGAATTTCTCGATTCTGAATGGGAAATGATTAGATGTTGAATTTTGCAAAGAAATATTAAAAAAAAAAACTATTTAAATAGTCAAAGAAGCCAACAGAGAGAGAGAGAGAGAGAGAGAGGTTGGAATGAAGATGTGGAAAAAGGATCGTAAATTAGGTGATAACGAGAGAGAGAGAGAGAGAGAGAGAGAGAGAGAGAGAGAGAGAGAGATTGACAGGTTGGAATGAAGATGTGGAAAAAAGGATCGTGAATTAGGTGATAACGAATAGAGAGAGAGAGAGAGAGAGAGAGAGAGAGAGAGAGAGAGAGAGAGAGAGAGAGAGAATGCGGGCTTGGAACTTTAATGGAAGCTGTCTTTAACCCCTTCACTGCGATGATGTATTTTTCTTTCTTTCAATTTATTTCACCTGGGCGGATTTTTTTTTTCCAGCCTATTTCCCCGTAGGTTAGTGGTAGAACAAGACAATAGTACGGCACTACATCCTTTCCATAGCACTTCTTCGTGACTAGCATCATATTCTAGTGTTAATCGATTGTTACAGCCTATCGTTCAAGATGGAGAGATGACAGTTTTACGCCATCTTAAAGTGAACAGGGTATAGGCGATTATATTCAGTTTGGGAGAGGCCCGTTGATGGTAGTAGTAGTAGTAGCAGCGGTAGTAGAAGAATAGAGAAATAGTAGTAGTAGTAGTAGTAGAAGAAAGTAGTAGCAGCAGTAGTAGTAGTTGTTGTTGTTTTCTGTTGTTGTAATCTGTGAGCCCACCATCCTGCTTTCGGGAGATAGGGAGGGAGTTAAGGAACGTTCGTATAACCAGGCAGCTCCACCGCCTCCCTAGTCCTATCCGTGCCACCCCATGAAGGCTCCGACAAATAGATATGCATGGGGGCTTAATGAAGGCTGTTTCTAATCCCCCCCCCCATCTAGTTCGAAGAGCCTCCCCGAAGCTGAATAAAATCGTCTGGTGATAGCAATAATAAAAAATAAATCTTTCATGTACGCCCTTACGACGATAGGTGGATAGATAGATAGATAGAGATTCATTGCGCTTGTCAGTTATTCCCACGTTCCACTAGAGAGAGAGAGAGAAACATGATAGGCAAGGAGGGGGAGAAAGGGAAGTGAGAGGCTGTAGGAGGAGGCAGACTGATTGGACAAGATATAAAGAAGTAAATTGGTATGGAGGCGGCCTCTCTCTCTCTCTCTCTCTCTCTCTCTTCCATCACCATAAAACTTTAAGTAAAAAAATCATATTATCCCATTTTTTAAAAACTTCATCAAACTAAGGCTGTTACTATTAAGGCCCCACCCTTTGAGTACCATTACGTGTTTTTACTGCCGCCAAGGAGGTTTTCCCCCCTGTCCGTTTGTTTGGTTGTTTGTTGGTTGCTTTGTGAGCGAGATTGGACGGATTGCCACGAAACATGGTAGAAGAATGGGCCTTGGCTCAGAATAGACGCCATTAGATTTTGGTGCGGATCCGTATAAATGTGCGGATCCAGGATTTTTTTTTTTTTTTTTTTCTTTAACATTGCGAGATAGGGCGTTTTTCGACATTTTCGTAAAATTTTCACAGAATATTGCGTGGATGTCGATGGCGGAGGTATGCGCTCTATTGAGTGCCATTCTAGTTGATATATATTTTGCTACTACCAGACGATTTTATTCAGCTGATGGAAAAGACCTCTCGTTGTGAAGGGGTTAGAATTTGATCCGTATTCTGGGCTTACGAGGCTCCCTAGCATCCCTTCCTTAGCAATTTATTTTTGGATATGGCTTGTTAGTATCCTTTTTGCACGTTGTTTATCCGGAGTTTGGCGATGTTTAGAGTGATGTATATAACACGGAATAGTTCAGCAAGGCGTAATAAGAAAAATAAATCGCTCAGGTAAAGGTGTCAGGGAGCTTACCCGACTGGAATGCGAGCTTTAGTTTTCATTAGCAACTTCCATTCGATTATATATTTTTATTGATTATTTTCACTATTTACGAGTGAGTTATTTGTATATTATTATTATTATTTTTTTTTTACATAGGGTGAAGTTAGTTACATTTATTCGAAATGTGTCTTGTTATTTTATTTATGTAAATATTTATTTATTTTGATCATAGGAAGGTATTATGGTTGTTTTTATAGTTCGAAAATTAAATCCTAAATTAAAATAAAAGCTTGCCAAGGCAGCAATAATGAGATAAACAGTGTGACTTGTAAATAGCGATCCACTGGACACTTACATGGTGGTGTCTTGGGTGTTGTAGGGACGGCTCAGTGTGCTGGTGTGGGCGTAGGTGTGGCAGTGGGAGTGGGAAATGAATAAATGTAGTGTGGAAATGAATAAATGATGCAATGTGGCAGTGGGAAATGAATAAATGATGCAATGTGGCAGTGGGAAATGAATAAATGATGCAATGTGGCAGTGGGAAATGCAATGCTGCATGGGAGTTGGAAATGAATAAATGATGTAGGGTAGTATGTGTTATAGGGTCCGGTCAGTCTGCTGGTGTGGGCGTGGGTGTGTCAGTGGGGGTTGAAAAATGAATAAATGATACAGGGTAGACATTGACAACTGAGCCGTCCCCGCAAGACACATTACATAGCGGGGAGGAAGAAGACTATTAAATATACATGGACCTCCCTGTACAATGCGTGAACGGGGAGAATTGCGCAACCCTTTCAGTGCGATGACTTTTCTTAGTATCAGGTTATTATATTCAGTTAAAGGGAAAATGTTGCTGTGAAGAGTTAAAAAAAAGTAAAAAAATAAATAAATAAAAAATCAATCCCTACAGGTCTCTCTTAACCTGAATAATAAGTAATTCGTCAGACGTAATCCGAAATAAATATAAATAAAAAATATACCGTAAATAAAAAAAAAAAATGACTCCTTGAAAATTAGTGGAGGAACATCAACAAAAAAAAAGTTACCGGTATGTAAAGAAAAAAAATCGGTTAATTTTATCCGGAATTAAATATGTTAAAAAAAAAAAAAAAATCGTGACACAGGGAGAGTTGATGGAGAATTAGCATAAAAAATAACTAAATAAATAAATAGAAAAATATGTCGTTGGTAATAATTCTTTCTCTTAGTAATTCAATTCTTTTCGTGGCAGGTATTAGTGGTGAATTAAATATCTTGTGATTTTAATATGTCATACTCTCCTTTATTACTGTATTTGTGTTGCATTTTTAGTGTGTAGGTGAAGTGGATTTGTGTGTGTGTGTGTGTGTGTGTGTGTGTGTGTGTGTGTGTAAGAGATTTTATCCATTTATTTGATTATATATACTCGAATTTTATATAAAAAAGTATTTGTCTGTATTAAATATCTATACCTACTTACCTGCATACGACCTGCCTTCCTACCTAGTATCAGTATATCTATCTGTCCAGACCTATCTATCGATCTGTTTATCTATCTGTCTGGCTGTATGTCCATCTGTCCATCATCGAAATGTCATGGTTTCAGGTACCGGCAGAGGAAGATAAAAAGTTAGAGAGAGAGAGAGAGAGAGAGTCAATCATACACGCTTTAATATGCAGTACATTAACACGCTCACCAAGTCATTTCCTTTCGCATTATACTTTTTGCTTGGCGGTCAAAAGTTATTATTTCTATATTTTTTATGATTATAATTATTTTCGTCATTGGGTTAAGGCCTTCTTCTTCTTCTTCCTCCTCCTCCTCCTCCTCCTCCTCTTCTTCTTCTTCTTCTTCTTCTTCTTCTTCCTCCTCCTCCTCCTCCTCCTCCTCCTCCTCCTCCTCCTCTTCTTCTTCCTCCTCCTCCTCCTCCTCTTCTTCTTCTTCTTCTTCTTCTTCCTCCTCCTCCTCCTCCTCCTCCTCCTCCTCCTCCTCTCCTCCTCCTCCTCCTCCTCCTCCTCTTCTTCTTCTTCTTCTTCTTCTTCTTCCTCCTCCTCCTCCTCCTCCTCCTCCTCCTCTTCTTCTTCTTCCTCCTCCTCCTCCTCTTCATTTTCTTCTTCGTCTTCTTCTTTTCTTCTTCTTTCACATGCTATTTCATCATCATTATTGTTATTATTACTGTTATTCTTCTTCTTATAATTATTATTCTTATTATTATTATTATTGCTATTGTTATTATTATTATTATTATTATTATTACTTATTATTATTATTATTATATTATTGTTATTATCCATGATCCAATCCTACGTTGCCCCATGAGGAGCGTAGGAGCCCGGGGCTAGGCAAGTTGGTCCTGACATAAGATGAGACTGACCAGCCTTATTCATCCCTGAGTGGCATTATGTGAGCAATAAACCCCAACCATCCCTTGGATATAAACCTGCACCGGCTCAATCCGATTGGAGCGCAATAATTACCCACTAAACCCCCAGGCACCAAAATTTGGTAGTATGGTTACCACCCAGCAGAGTAAAAAATGGTTTCCTGGTGCACAGGAAACCATATGGCTTGTCACTCAGTGTAGAGTCACCCACAGGCAGAAGGAAGATGAAAGACTAAGGAAAGAAAGACACAAGAGGGAGTGTAAAGTCGCCCGTAGGCAGAAGGACGAGGAAAGAATCAAGGAAAGAAAGACAGAAGAGGATGGAAGGAAAGAAGGCTGGATGGGAGGAAAGGGCAGACACCTGAGAGCAGCACTGCATCAAGTGATTGGATGGTGAGTGCCCCTACCTACCACATATTATTATTATTATTATTATCATTATTATTATTATTATTATTATTACTGTATATTACTGTATTACTGTGCCATTTCTTCACTCGTAAAATCCAGAGAAAACAAGGTTAGGATTTGTCAGTATCAGGTTAGGTTAGAGATCGTAAAAATTGAGGTAGGTTAGTTAAAAAAAAAAAGAAAAAGAAAAATGGAAAAAAATTATCACGGGAAAAATTAGACTCCAGCACTAGTAATATATATATATATATATATATATATATTGTTACATAGCCTATGATTTCATCATCCTTTGTGTAATTTTAACTCACAGTATGCTGCATGTTTGATCACGAGCGTGTTCTGCCTCAGTCCCCCCCTTCTACCGTTATAGTAGAGTAAGTCGTCCTTTCTGTTATTCAGTGCGGGATTGTCGACCGTTTGTCCCCATCGCTTCATTTGCGCGTCCTTATTACAAGTTGTATCAGGCTCTGCTGGCTCCTATATAATGAGCTCAGTCTCTGCATCATGGCCACTTAGATCTGCTCCTCATTTTGTTCACATCTCTGTCCTCCCCTGTACAGATATTATTATTGTGAGTGCTCAAGAAATCTCCAAACATCTGGCAGCTGTGAGTAATTTGAGTATAACTGTTGTATTTTTTCTTGTACTGTATAGCATAAGTTTAATTTGTGGGCCTAGTGAAGTTTTTGTAATTCGTGTAGGGTTCTTTATGTCAGTCATTTTTGATAATAGTTTGTATCTGTAATAATTTATCTGGCATTCACTGAGGATTATCTGGTATTTCATTTTATCAGGGCTGACTTAGATAAATTTACTCTTGCTAATTTCGTGTTAATAGAGGCTATTGCAGTTAACCATATATTTAACCTGTTTATTTGCCATTACATTATCCTTATGAGTCCTGAATGTTTTGTTGTTAGTTTAAGCATTAAACTTTAACTTGTAATTTTACCTAACTCTTTTGTTTTGAACCTGGAACTTTACGGGACAGTAGTGACTCTTCGTATTCTCACTTAAAGTGTACATTATCTTTCTCTGTTCCGTAACATAAATTTGGCGACCTCATATCAGGATATTCAGGATATTATCATAAGGATATTGCTTGATATTTTGTGACTGTTACTTATCCATGATGGCTACTATTTCTACACTTGATGAAGCCAAAGATTTTTTGTCAAATGTGCAAACAGTGTGTGATATAGAAAACAGAACAAAGAATGAACTTAAGCTTGTTGCTCAACAATTGGGAATTGCAGTTCACTCTCATCATTCTAAAGATCAAATTGTTGGCATGATTAATAAAAGCTTGTTTAATGTAACTCCTCCAAATGAGCAAACGCAGATTGAATTAGCTAAGTTACAGCTAGCTCTGCAGGAGGCTCGTGCTAAAGAAGCTGAATTTCAGGCAAATGCTAAGCAGGCTGAATCTCAGGCTCGGATTCAGGAGGCACAGATACAGGCACAAGTTGAACTTGCTAGGATTCAGGCAGACCATGAGTATCGCATGAAACAAAGTGGAACTGGATCATCTTGCTCTGATGATTTTGATGTGGCTAAAAATGTTAAACTTGTCCCTCCTTTTAATGAATCTGATTTAACAAAGTATTTTCAGTTGTTTGAGAGGGTAGCTACAGGTTTTAATTGGCCTAAGGAGTATTGGCCAGTACTCCTTCAAACTGTTCTCACCGGTAAAGCTCAAGTAACTTATGCATCTTTGCCTCAGGATCAGTCTGATAATTATGATGTAGTTAAGAGCTTGATTCTTAAGGCCTATGAGCTTGTTCCTGAAGCCTATAGAGTAAAATTTAGGACAACTTACAAGCAAGATAAGCAATCCCATGTTGAGTATGCAAAAATCAAAGAAGATTTGTTAGAGCAGTGGTTAAATTCTAAGAATGTGGATTCTGATTTTGATAAATTTAAGCAGATGATTTTGCTGGAGGACTTCAAAAGGTGTATTAGTAAAGATGTAAGCCTATATCTTGATGAGAGAAGAATAGATAATTTGTCTGATGCTGCAGTTTTAGCTGATGAGTATGTTCTCACTCACAAGAGATATTCTAAAGAAAAAGGGAAAGCTGAGAGTAAGTACGTTGCCTCTACTCAGAGTACAGGTAACAGGAAAGAAAATAAGGATGATGTTTCTCAGGAAGTAAATACCAGCTTCACCTCTAGATTTCAGAAAAGTAAATGTACTTATTGTAGTAAGCTTGGTCATACTACGGAGAGATGTTTCAGGAGACAGCGTGATGTGAACAAAAAGGAGTCTTTAAATATTCAGTCAATTGGTCTAGTGTCCACTCTTGAGAGTTCCCAGAATTCTTTAACTGAGTTAACTGAACCTGCTTTGAGGGGTAACTTAAATTCTCCTGATGGAGCTCCTCTTTTGAGCAGTAACGTGGGTGACACTCTCAAGAGTTCATGTGCTAATTTCCTGTCTGATGGTTTTGTCAGTCCTCTGGACAGTAATGACAGGAAATCAGTTAAAATATATCGTGATACAGGTGCTTGCCAATCCCTTATGCTGACCAGTGTTCTAGGCTCTAATTTTAATTCCTCTGATGAAACTGTAATCTTACAAGGTGTAGGGAATAATTACTTCTCTGTTCCTCTGTGCAGAGTGAATTTAGAGTCTGGTTTTGTTAATGGTTCCGTTATGGTTGGGTTGGTTGAGACACTCCCAATGTCAGGTGTAACTTTCTTACTTGGAAATGATATTGGTGGAAGTCAAGTGTGTCCAGCTCCTCAGTTGTCTAGTGAGCCAGTGGCTGCGACCCAGGATTGTGATGTCCCTGATGTGTTCCCTGCATGTGCTGTCACTAGGGCTAAGTCTAAAGTTACTGGTGATTTAGAGGATAATGATGATGATGATGTTATCCTAGCTGACACTTTTCTTGCTAATTTGGACCACTCACCAGATGAGGCAGTACCCCGTAGTGTTGATAATTTGTCTCGTCAAGAGTTGGTTGAGTTGCAGGTTGCTGACCCTGAGTTGAAAGGTCTAGCTAACTCTGCTTGCAGTGAGGAAGAGTCAGCTGGTGCTTCTACTTGTTATTATGTAAAGTCAGGAGTACTTATAAGGAAGTGGAGACCCCCAACAGCATCAGCCGACTGTGAATGGGAGGTTGTACATCAAGTTGTCATCCCTCGTGTTTGTAGGCAGGATATCATCCGAGTGGCTCATGATTCCAGTTTGGCAGGACACCTTGGAGTGAGGAAGACTGTGGCACGCATTTTGAAACACTTCTACTGGCCAGGTATCTTCAGGGATGTTTCCTGGTATTGTAAGTCTTGTCACACCTGTCAAGTTGTGGGGAAGTATAATCAGACCGAAAAGGTTGCACCTCTAGTTCCCATTCCTCCTTTTGAGGCGCCTTTCACCCGTGTGTTGGTGGATATTGTGGGCCCTCTTCCTAAGACTTCTTCAGGATTTTCTTATGTGTTGACCATGATTGATATGGCTACTCGTTATCCTGAAGCCATTCCACTTAGAAACATCTCAGCAAAGAACGTGGTTAAGGAAATGCTGGGGTTCTTCACAAAGTTTGGTCTGCCCAGGGAGGTGCAGTCGGACCTGGGAAGTAATTTCATGTCAAACGTTTTCAAGCAGTCTCTGAAAGAGTTGGGCATCACCCAGATCACGTCTTCAGCTTACCATCCCCAGACCCAAGGAGCGTTGGAGAGTTATCATCAAACACTCAAATCGATGCTCAAGAAATACTGTTTGGAACATCAGAAAGACTGGGATAAAGGTCTCCCATTCGTTGTGTTTGCCGCAAGAGAATCTCCAAATGAATCACTGGGCTTCTCACCTTTTGAACTACTGTTTGGCCATGAAGTAAGAGGACCCCTTAAGTTACTCAAGGAATGCTGGCTGTCGGAGGAAGATGACGTCAACCTGCTGGAGTATGTGATGAAGTTCAAAGAACGGCTGTCCACTGCTTTACAGCTGGCGAGAGAGAATTTAGGAGCTGCTCAGGAGAAGATGAAGACTTGGTATGACAAGAAGTCCAGGTTACGCCACTTTCAGCCAGGAGATCAGGTTTTGATTCTGCTACCAGTTCATGGGCAACCTCTTCAAGCCAAGTTTAGTGGCCCTTATTTCGTGGAGAAGAAACTCAGTGATGTCAACTATGTCATCGCCACACCAGATCGTAGAAAGAGCAAGCAACTATGTCACATCAACATGCTAAAGTTATATCACAGGCGGGACGAAAATAATCCAGTCTGCACTGTAGCTGTTCCACCCGAGTCTACAAGTGAAGTTCTCCCATGCAGCATGAGCGTGAGTGATAGTTTGGGGAAGAATCCTGATATCATGAATGATCTCCAGACTAAGCTTTCTCATCTACCTCCCAAGGAAAGGCAGGAGTTTTCGGCATTACTGCAGGAGTACCCGCAAGTGTTCCGTGCCACTCCAGGAAGAACCACTGTGTTGATGCATGATGTCGATGTTGGAGACGCAAAGCCAATTAAATTGCCTCCTTACCGTGTGAACCCAGTGAAAGTTCCTCTCATCCAGAAGGAGCTTGGCTACCTGTTGGACCACAAGATGATTGAGCCCTGTCAGAGCGAGTGGAGTTCTCCTGTCACTCTGGTCCCTAAGCCAGGTGGGTCACAGAGGCTTTGCATCGACTACAGACGTGTTAATCAGATAACTAAAACAGACACTTACCCTCTCCCTCGTGTGGAAGATTGCATAGACAAGATTGGAAAGGCTAGGTACATAAGTAAGTTTGATTTGTTAAAGGGATACTGGCAAGTACCTATGACTGAACGTGCTAGGGAGATCTCATGTTTTGTAACACTAGGAAAGGTTTTTGCATGTTCTGTAATGCCGTATGGTATGAAGAATGCACCAGCCACATTTCAGAAGCTCATGAATGTTGTAACAGAGGGTTTGGCAGGGTGTGTTGTTTATATTGATGATGTATTAATCTTCAGTGACAACTGGAAAGATCACCTATGCCATGTCAGTAAATTTCTTGACCGTTTAGTTCATGCTAATCTTGTAGCTAATTTATCAAAGTGTGAGTTTGGTCAAGCTAAAGTTCAGTACCTTGGGTATGTAATTGGTGATGGACATGTTGCACCACCAGGAGCTAAGGTTCAGGTTATAAGTGATCTTCCCAGACCTAAAAGTAGGAAAGAGCTACAAAGATTTTTGGGAATGGTAGGTTATTACAGGAGATTTGTTCTTAACTTTTCTATTCTTGTATCACCACTTACAGACCTACTGAAAAAGGGAGTTAAATTTGTCTGGACCGATAACTGTGAATCCTCTTTCAACAAACTTAAAGCTATTCTATTAAGTCAGCCAGTGCTCGCTACTCCAAATTTTGCTAAGCCTTTTAAGATGGCTGTTGATGCAAGTGATACTGGAGCTGGGGCTGTTTTGCTGCAAGAGGATGATCAGGGTATTGAACATCCTGTATCTTATTACAGTAAGAAGTTCACTCCACCTCAAAAGAACTACTCAACTATTGAGAAAGAGCTTTTGGCCTTGATTTTGGGTTTACAGCATTTTTCATTTTATTTGTGTTCTGGTTTTGACCCCATAGTCATTTATACCGATCACAACCCACTGAAATTCCTTAGTAAGTTTAAAGATAAAAATCAGAGATTGACAAGATGGAGTCTACTTCTTCAGGGGTATTCATTAGACATACAACATGTCAAGGGGAAAGAAAATGTTATTGCAGATTGCTTATCTAGACTTTAGACAGATTGTTTTAGAGTAATAAGAAATTTCCTTTGTAAATTTCTTTTTCTTTGTTGGGAGGTGTTACATAGCCTATGATTTCATCATCCTTTGTGTAATTTTAACGCACAGTATGCTGCATGTTTGATCACGAGCGTGTTCTGCCTCAGTCCCCCCCTTCTACCGTTATAGTAGAGTAAGTCGTCCTTTCTGTTATTCAGTGCGGGATTGTCGACCGTTTGTCCCCATCGCTTCATTTGCGCATCCTTATTACAAGTTGTATCAGGCTCTGCTGGCTCCTATATAATGAGCTCAGTCTCTGCATCATGGCCACTTAGATCTGCTCCTCATTTTGTTCACATCTCTGTCCTCCCCTGTACAGATATTATTATTGTGAGTGCTCAAGAAATCTCCAAACATCTGGCAGCTGTGTGTAATTTGAGTATAACTGTTGTATTTTTTC
>NC_136999.1:10997443-11007443 GCF_032717465.1 Coenobita brevimanus
GGAGAAGAGGGAGAATATAGAAAGGGAAACAGGGAAAAGAGGGTAGGGGAGAAAGGGAGATTAGAGAAGGGAAAAAAGGGTGAATAGAGAAGGGAAAGAGGGAGAATAGAGAAAGGAAAAGAGGGAGAATAGAGTGGGAGAGTACAGAAATGAATGAGGAGGGAGGAAGGGAGACTTGGGAAGGAGGGGAAGGGAGAGACAGTAGAGAAGATGGAGAGAGGAGGTGAGGGAAGGGAGGTGGTAGGTAGGGTAGGAGAGTGGGAGGGAGGAAGGGAGAGAAGTAGGATAAGAGAGGAAGGGAGAGTGGATAGAGAAAGGAGGGAGAGGGGGATGGAATTGAGAGAGAGGGAGGCAGGGAGAGTAATCAGGTTATAACAGATAGGGGTGAAAATAATGGAATACAGTAGGTGAATACAAATGAGAGAGAGAGAGAGAGAGGGAGAGAGAGAGAGAGAGAGAGAGCAGGAAAAGAAAATACAGGTCCAAATAAGAGAACATAGAGTAAAGAAAAAAAAAAAATCTGTATTTCCCTTTGCCTATGACCTCCAATCTCAACCCCTTCACCCCTATGTCGTATTTTCCCACTTTATTCTTGCTATTTACGGACGATTTTATTCATCTTAGAACTGAGATATGGAGGGATTAAATACAGCCGTCGGTATTCCCTTATAAATACTAGAAACCCTAAGCTGAATAAAATCGTCTGAAAGCAGAAATGTGGAAAAATCGTCCTCATGATGGAGAGAGAGAGAGAGTATAATTTTGTTGCCTTTCATCCTTTGGTTCCTTTTTTTCCATTTTCTATTTCATCTGATTAAAAAAAAGTGAGAAATAGGGATCGAAATACAGCAATGGATACAGCAGAAGAGTACAAATGAGAGAGGGGAAAATAATTGAGTGGAAATAGAGAACTGAAGTAACAAAGAATACTGTGAGAAGAAGATGAAAATTTATGGGAGGAAAAGAGGAGAAAATGTGAATGCAGATAAAAGTGAAAGTAAAATAAAGAATAGAGGATGAGAGAGAGGTGTGGAGGGAGGGGCAGAAAGTGAGTGTGGGAGGAGGAAGTGCCGCCCCCCTCCTCCGTTTCCTCCACCACCCTCCTCATATACCTTGGTGGAAGCGACGGCGGAGTGCCACTGCCAGTAGGCCCAGGGCAGGCGCAGAGGGTGGGTGTAGTGTGGCGCTCTCCTCCCTCGCTCACTGCCGCCCTCTAAAACTACATTATACTGCGAATCTAAATGTTTTTCTCCAACACTTGGTCTGTGGTTATAATTCTTATCATCAGTGGTCTGTGTCGCCTATGTAAAGCGGTCTGTATAGTATTTTTTGAGTATTAAGCGTGATAGTAAATGGTTGGCGTCTAAATCACTGGTATACGCACAATCTACACCGTTTTTTCCCAACGCGTGGCCTGTGCTAGCATCCTCGTCTGTGTTTCCGATATCTAGCGGTCTGTGTTGTAATATTGAAGTTTACGTGTTAAGTGGATTCAGTGTAGTTTTGTTGTGCTGGACAGTCTGTGCTTTACCTGTTACAAACTACCAGTAACTTGCGTTCCTGTTGGCTCCCCATATCTTCAGTACGTTCTGCCTTCGTGGAGATAGGTGGAGCACTGGTACGTAATCATTTTGGGGCTTCTTGTGTGTGTGCTGGAGAAAGAACGAAGGAAGATGGTTGAAAAATTAAAATGTTCCCAACTGAAACTATGTAACACAACAGAAAGTGGTAGTATATAACGAACATAATCCCAGCTGCGACATGTTTGAACTTATTACCTGAAAATGACCGAAAATAATGAATACCTTTTACTCTTTTTACGTAAATCTGACCTAACCTGACATCTGTCTGTCTTGAATGCCGAGATGAATAGATTGACACTAGAATGTAATAAATTGACACTAGAACGTAATACTAGTCACGAGGAAGTTCGTGTAGAGCCGTAGTGTTGCCTTTTTCTTGTTTGACACAGAACGACGTGAAATACGATGCAAAAAGACGAAAATCTGGGCCAAGTTAGAGTAAAACCAGTATAGTCACGTCTCAGGCTATTCGTCTGTGTTAACTTAGAGAAATAACGAAGAAAATACTGAAAATTAATGTTTGAAAATATTCCCAATTGAAACATATTGGAAAAAGTCCTCTGAAAATGTTAGTTAATACGAATCCATTAAGCACATGGAAAATATATGGAAGAAAAAGATACTGGAAAATACTGCATTAAAAAATATTCCCGACTGAAATTATTTTGATCCTGTTCCTGAAAAATGATAGTACACCCCTTCAGCCCGAGTATATAAGTTTTGGTTTCACTTTATTCTTTATCACGTCAAAAATATATGGAAGAAAAAATAATGGAAAATGTTGCTTTAGAAAATATTCCCGACTGAAAATATTTGAATCTGGTGCATGAAAAAATAATAATAAAAAAAAATAATGGTAAATTCCTTCAGGCCGAGTGTGTAATATTGTTTTTATTTTATTTTTGCATTTTAGGGACGATTTTAATATTATAGATTTTTTTTAACATGGGGGGGTAGATGCGGCTTTCATTAACCCCTTCGCTGCTGACGTCATTCCGAAGTTGAATAAAATCGTCTGGAGATGGGAAGAATATGGTAGAATGTCTTCGTAGTGAAAGGGTTAATAAAGAATGTCTGGGAAAAATAAATAATTCGTCATCGGAGTGAAGGGGTTAAATAAAGAATGCCTAGGAAAAGTAAATACCGCAATTCGTCATCATAGTGAAGGGGTTAATAAAGAAGGCCTAGGAAAAATAAACAACTCGTCATCGGAGTGAAGGGGTTAATAAAGAATACATGTCTATTGAAATCGGTGAATTGATTGTCTATACTAATTGCCTGTAGTAATTGCTTTCACTAAATACCTTTACTGATTGTCTTTACTCATTGCCCATATTAATTGTCTTTACTAATTGCCTTTATTGACTGCCTGTACTAATTGTCTGCTAATTTCCCATACTAATTGTCTACTGATTTCCCGTACTAATTTGCATATAATATTTTCTACGGTACTAATTGCCTGTACTAATTACCATTGCTAATTACCTGTACTAATTGTCCGTACTAATTTCCGGTACCAATTGCCCGTATTAATTGACCATGCTAATTAATTGTACTAATTGCTTTTACTAATTGCCTGTAGGTACTCCTTTTGAAGAACTGTTTACAACGGAATGCAGACTTCATACACTTTATCTGATTATTAAAAAAAAAAAGTTACGGTTACAGTACTGCTAAAAGCCTGTGAAAAATATATAAAAAAAATAAAGTATCTAGGAAGTTTATTTTTGAAGCTCGCAAATAAGGAAGAAATTTATTAGAACTAAGTTTTAACCTGGTGATGAAGTGCTTTATATATTGGTTGATTTGCAGGTTCAGATGGTCAGGGTTATTGTGTGTGTGTGTGTGTGTGTGTGTGTGTGTGTGTGTGTGTGTGTGTGTGTGTGTGTGTGTGACCCTAGACGATTTTATTCAGCTTCAGGTTAAAACTTAGTCCTAATAAATTTCTTCCTTATTTGCGAGCTACAAAAACACACTTCCTAGATACTTTATTTTTCTTATATATTTTTCACGGCCTTTTAGCTGCTGTACTCAGGCAGTTGCAAGCGCTGGTTCGAATCCTCGCAACGGGGTGAGTACACTGGCCATACCACGTTGAGTATACCGCTTCCCGTCCGATCAGCGAAGTTAAGCAACGTTGGGTCTGGTTAGTACTTGGATGGGTGACCGCCTGGGAACACCAGATGCTGTTGGCATCCCTACATGTCAAGTGGGGTTGGTGGAGGATTAGTGCCCCTCCCTGTAAAACAATTAACTCTAAGCCATTGGCCACCCCGTCTGGGATACATGGCGTCTGGCAATGGATGAATGAATGATTTTTTTAAATTTTTGCCTTTCATGGACGGATTTGCTGAGATTTTTTTTCATCTAAATTTGAGGGGTTAGATACAGCCTGAGTTAGCTTACTACTAAAGATCTCCAATGCCCTGCGTAAAATAGAGTCGAGTGAGGAGGAATGATTGAATCATTAATAATAATAATAATAATAGTAATAATGATAATAATAATAACAACAAGAATAATAATAATAATAGTAATAATGATAGTAATAATAATAATAATAATAGTAATAATGATAATAATAATAATAATAATAGTAATAGTGATAATAATAATAATAATAAAAATAATAATAGTAATAATAATAATAATGATAATAGCAATAATGAAAATAATAATAATAGTAAAAAAATGGGTATGTATCTCCCCGTACGTGTAAATGAACTATTGACCGTGACCTTACCTGACCTACCCCACGCGCACCTGGGGGGGAGAGAGAGTTCAAGAGGACCTCCTTCCCCTCTCGCCCATAGCCCCGTCAGCACCAAGCCATCATTTTATTTCCTTTTGCTGCCAGATGATTTTATTCAGCTGCAGAGAGCGTCCTGGTAGTGAAAGGATTTATGAAGGCTACAAGAAGCTCCAGGTCGAAAGGTGTGAGCTGAGGAAACTCGTCTGAAGGTAGCCAGAATAACAGGAAAATCGTCTGAAGGTAGCCAGAATAAAATAGGAAAATCGTCAAATCGTCTGAAGGTAGCCAGAATAAAATAGGAAAATCGTCAAATCGTCTGAAGGTAGCCAGAATAAAATAGGAAAATCGTTTGAATGTAACCGGAATAAAATAGGAAAATCGTCTGAAGGTAGCCAGAATAAAGTAGGAAATCGTCTGAAGGTAGCCAGCATAATAGGAAAATCGTCTGAAGGTAGCCAGCATAATAGGGTCGTCTGAAGGTAGCCAGCATAATAGGAAAACCGTCTGAAGGTAGCCAGCATAATAGGAAAATCGTCTGAAGGTAGCCAACATAAAATAGGAAAATCGTCTGAAGGTAGCCGGCATAATAGGAAAATCGTCTGAAGGTAACCAGAATAGAAGAAAAATCGTCTGAAGGTAGCCAGCATAATAGGAAAATTCTGAAGGTAGCCAGAATAATGAGAGAAATCGTCTGAAGGTAGCCAGCATAATAGGAAAATTCTAAAGGTAGCTAGAATAATGAGAAATCGTCTGTAGGTAGACAATAAAATAGGAAAATCGTCTGAAGGTAGGCAACTTAAAACACATCATAATGGAGAGGTTGACGAAAGCTGTACCAAACCCCTTCGGTTCTAAAAGTTCGAGCCGAGGAAAATCGTCTGAAGGTAGCTAGCATGAGATTCTAAATACGATATCCCAGTGAGGTTGACGCGGGGTACTGAATATCAACCCCCCTCTCCCCAGTTCGAACCCTTCTCAGCTGAATAAAATCGTCTGAAAATTAAAAAAAAAAATGGTACGGGGATAAAATGGTAAGTTAGATAATGGGTAGATATTTGCCTCTCCCGTTTCTTCACCTTCCCTCCCTCCGCCTGTGTAAATGGACTATTGATCGTGACCCTACCTGACCTATCCCACGCCCACCAGGTAAGGGACAGGGGTGAATATGCCAGAGCATCGCCTTCACCCTTACCCGTAGAGAGAGAGAGAGAGAGAGAGAGAGAGAATTTTTGAGGTGGGGGAGACACTGAAAGGTATGTACTGTGGATAGAGTGGAAGAGAGAGAGAGAGAGAAACATACAGACAGACAAATTTTGAGGTGGGGGAGACACTGAAATGTATATACTGCAGATAGAGCGGAACAGAGAGAGAGAGAGAGAGAGAGAGAGAGACAGACAGACAGACAGACAGACAGACAGAAATTTTGAGGTGGGGGAGATTTTGAAAGGTATATACTGTAGATAGAATAGAACAGAGAGAGAGCAAATTTCCTCGACGGTTTATGTGGTTAAATTTGAGTGTATCTGGTGTGCAGTCTGAATTTCATATATATATATATATATATATATATATATATATATATATATATATTATAATACCGTGGCCTATTTAATTTTCTATCAGGCGTATCTGCTTTTTTGTACACGTTTTATAAATGTGCCATGAATATTAACGGGAGGAGGAGGAGGAGGAAGAGAAGAAGAAGAAGAAGAAGAGGAGGAGGAGGGGGGGTAGTCGAAATTGATAGATATAAGTAGATATTCCCCACTTTTCATCCATCTCTGTAAAGCCCTTGTCTGATACCTGAAGCAATGGGTGGCTGCGGGTCACTTCCCTAGATACAGAAAGGGGATAACGTGCTTCAATATACGGTCTTGGTTGATACTCTTTGGAACACTGTCTATTTTGGAACTGTGTCTGTATACGCCATGTTGTGGTTGCGTCGTCGTAATAATGGCATAAGCTGAGAGAGAGAGAGATTACAACACCTTTCATCATACGTACATCCTTCTTGTTACCACCAAACGGTCCTATTCAGCGTAGGAAAGACCAGCGGTAAGGAAGGAAGGAGAGAGAGAGAGAGAGAGAGAGAGAGAGAGAGAATTGCCCATACCACGATAATGAAGAGCACAGAGACGTAATTCATTGGAGTCCTTTCACCTTAACTTGGCCCAGATTTTCTTCCTTTTGTACTTTATTGCGTACAGGTCACTAGCCGATAAAGGTAGTACAGTGGCTGTACGTTCGTTCCGCCGCACTTATTCGTGACTAGCATCATATTCAAGTATTTGGCCAAGTTAGAATAGAAGGACTATAGCCTCATCACTTCGAGGGGTTGAATAAATGGAAGAAAATCGTCCGGTGATAGAATATAAGAAGTCCTCCTACTGAATGGGTTGTTATATATGTATTTTATTGATTTATTTGTATTTCCCCGTCAAGAGCGTAAGGACCCTGAGCTAGGCTACTTACTTCAGACAATTCGTGACCAGTCGCTCTTCCCTGAGTATTTATTTATCACTATTTGTCATTATTTATTTACCATTTACCAGTTTTTCTTTTTTTTGTCATCACTTTATTTATCACTATTTTCTTTAGCAGTTATCTTTATCACTGTTTATTATTCTATCCCTTTATTGTTAATACTTTATTTGTCCCTTTATATTACTTTATTTACCCCTTTATTTTTGTTATTGCTTTATTTTATTATTATTTTTTTTTACTATATATTACTTTATTTTTATTACTCTACTTTTCCATATATTTTTATTGTATTTATCCCTTATTTTCATTTATTACTTTTCCTTTATTTTCGTTACATTATTCGGTAATTTTTATGACTTTTTCCTTGTATTTTTATTGCTTTATCTCATTATTATTACATTATTTTCCCTCTAATTATTTTTCCCTTTATTTTTATTGCTATTTATTTCTTTGATTTTATTACTTTCTCCCTTTATTGGTATTACTGTATTATCTTTTTATAATTATTCATACCATTATTTTTATTACTAATTATTCCTTTATTTTTATTACTTTATCACTTTCTGTAGTTATTATTTTACTTATCTCTATTGTCTTCTTTCTGCCACCCATGATGAACTCAGGGATTGTGCGTCGGGCAGGGGGCACAAGAAGTTTTTTACAGTATTTTCAAAAGTTAGTTTCCACCAGCTTCCTCGGCTTTGGAGTCATTTTCCTTGAATCGCGAAACTTTTTGTGTGGGAAGAGAAGGTGGAGGAGGAGGAGGAAGGGGAGGAGGAGGAGGAAGGAGAGGAGGAGGAGGACAGATTGCTAGATAGGTGTAGACAGAGGTAGATAGATAGGTAGGTAGACAGATAGGTAGGTAGATAGATAGATAGGTGAAAAGATATATGAATCGGATATTTTCCATTATTTTCCGTGAAGGATGTGATGCCACGTAATAGCCGAAACTATTTATCGATATTTTCCACATACATTAGACGTATTATTGGTAGGAATTATCCACGTCTATAGTATTGGTAGCTATTATCCTCGTCTATAGTATTGGTAGCTATTATCCTCGTCTGTAGTATTGGTAGCTATTATCCTCGTCTATAGTATTGGTAGGTATTATCCTCGTCTATAGTATTGGTAGGTATTATCCTCGTCTATAGTATTGGTAGGTATTATCCTCGTCTATAGTATTGGTAGGTATTATCCTCGTCTATAGTATTGGTAGGTATTATCCTCGTCTATAGTATTGGTAGCTATTATCCTCGTCTATGATATTGGTAGCTATTATCCTCGTCTATAGTATTGGTAGCTATTATCCTCTTGTATAGTATTGGTAGCTATTATCCTCTTGTATAGTATTGGTAGCTATTATCCTCTTGTATAGTATTGGTAGCTATTATCCTCTTGTATAGTATTGGTAGCTATTATCCTCGTCTATAGTATTGGTAGCTATTATCCTCGTCTATAGTATTGGTAGCTATTATCCTCGTCTGTAGTATTGGTAGCTATTATCCTCGTCTATAGTATTGGTAGCTATTATCCTCGTCTGTAGTATTGGTAGCTATTATCCTCGTCTATAGTATTGGTAGCTATTATCCTCGTCTGTAGTATTGGTAGCTATTATCCTCGTCTATAGTATTGGTAGCTATTATCCTCGTCTATAGTATTGGTAGCTATTATCCTCGTCTATTGGTAGCTATTATCCTCGTCTATAGTATTGGTAGCTATTATCCTCGTCTCTGATATTTTCTTTGAGTATTTTTCTGTGAGGATTTAATAAAGTCATGATACGGTAATTTTTCTTCAGTAGTCCTTCAGAAAGTTTATACAGTAACTATTTAATATTATCCCTGAGTGATTTGATTTTTCTGTTTTATATTTTGATGTTTTTTGATAATTTGTTTTTTAAAGTGAATTATACAGCTTTTTGGCGACTTCCTTTGATATATTTCAAGTTTAATCTTAGTAATGTATGTACCGTATCGCAGCTTTTATATCAATTTCAATTTTTTTTTTTTTTTTTTTACGTGAACAATGCAACTTATCGAATTTCCGTGATTACGTGTGTGTGTGTGTGTGTGTGTGTGTGTGTGTGTGTGTGTGTGTGTGAAGCTTTTTCTTTCTAATATCATCGAATTCCAGTGGGGTGTCAAACTGCAATTATTTTTTTTCCGGACACCGTTGAGAACAAACCATAAAAATTCTAATTAGGAAAAAGTTTGTTGTTGGAGGACAAATATGACGCGCTGGCTTAATTAGGAAGGGACTCTCTCTCTCTCTCTCTCTCTCTCTCTCTCTCTCTCTCTCTCTCTCTCGCCACTTTAACTTTGTTCCCTCCCTCTTCCTGTCACTCACACTTTACCTAACTCCCCTCTCACCCCTCCCCTCTCCCCTCTCTCTTTTCTTCTTTCCCTCTCCCTCTTCTCCTTCCCCCTCTCTCTCTCTCTCTCTCTCTCTCTCTCTCTCTCTCTCTCTCTCTCAATGTGTGTGTATTTCTTTGTTTATGTGTACTTTATGACCTTTATGCTGTGTGTGTGTGTGTGTGTGTGTGTGTGTGTGTGTGTGTGTGTGTGTGTACCCTTTAGGCATATTGAGTACATGTGTCGTTGGGATGAGTGCGGCATTGTGGATTTGTCGTCCATATTGCTTGCGTATGCGTGCATCCACCATTTGCATCATATTGTGTGTGCACGTATGCTTGCAAGTTCCATATTGCTTGTGTATAGGGGTAGCCTAGATACTTATTATGTGTGTGTGTGTGTGTGAGAGAGAGAGAGAGAGAGAGAGAGAGAGAGAGAGGATGTTTACAGTGGCGATATTATGTGCCGGCAGTGTATGTGTGTGTGTGTGTGTGTGTGTGTGTGTGTGTGTGTGTGTGTGTGTGCCATATTGCGTGTGCGTGCCGGATATCCTATAATAGTGGCAGTAATTTCAGGGAGAGAGAGTATGTGTCCTGTGGGGCTTTGTGGCGAATGGGCTATCCCCCCCCTCTCTCTCTCTCTCTCTCTCATTCAGGAAAGATTTGTGTATGTATGAGATTCAGAATATAGGAAAATAATATTGTTAATTGAATGGGTTGAAAATCAGGAAACTAATGTGAATGAAAGGAAGAAACAAAAGAAGTAAAAACCCGCCTGTGTGTGTGAGAGAGAGAGAGAGAGAGAGAGAGAGAGAGAGAGAGAGAGAG
>NC_136999.1:11012443-11019943 GCF_032717465.1 Coenobita brevimanus
TCCCTGTCCTCCCATTTACTCCTCTTTCCTCCAGTCTGTATTCCTTTACTCTCTCCTCTGTTTTATATCTATCCGTCTGTCAATCAGTATCGGTTCATCAGTCTGGCTATATATCTGTCTATCTATGTGTATCTGTATTTATCTATCTGTCTATCTTTTTGCCTGGTATATAAATGATAAAGATGTTCATTAAAGTATGCAAAGTTTGAAATACTACTTCCGTCATTCCTGTAAAATTTCCTTCAACCTTTTCATCTTGCAGAGTGGTGTTATTCTCTGTAGATATATTTGCTTCTGTATGGGGGATTGACGGAGGGTGAAGGGGGTCGTGGAGAGCCTTCCTGCTTTTGTATCTAAGTCTTCACCCCTTTTAATTGAGAAGAAACTGTCAAATTATTAAGTACATTCCACCGTGTTCAGATTAAATATTTCCTGTGGTCTGTGTATCTGTGTAACATCATCATCTCTCCTCCTTTTCACGTTCCCCTTCTTCCTTCTTTTTCCGTCTGTCCTCACGTCTTTGTCCTCTCTTTCTTCCCTTCTTCTACACTTCTCTTTCCTATTTTTGCATCCTCTTCCTCCTCCCCTTTTCTGTGGCATATATCTTTCTTCTTCCCCCTCCCTATTCTTCCTCCCCTCGCCCCCTATTTTTTCTTCAGTTTACTCTCTTTCTTCTTCCTCTCTTCTTCCCTCCTCTCTTTTCTCACGTCTTCCCTTTTTCTCAGCTTCTTTCTGTTTTTCCCTCCTCAGTCTCCATTCTCTCTCTCTCTCTCTCTCTCTCTCTCTCTCTCTCTCTCTCTCTCTCTCTCTCTCGCCGTTTTAAGTTTTAAGAATTATCGGACTAATATATAAGTTTTAGGGGGTAGGGGAAAGCCGTGTGTGTGTGTGTGTGTGTGTGTATGTGTGTGTGTGTGTGTGTGTGTGTGTGTGTGTATGTGTATGTGTGTGTGTGTGTGTGTGTGTGTGTGTGTGTGTCTGTGTCTGTGTGTGTACGTATTTTAGTATCATCTTCAGCTCAGTTGTGTCTGTTTTTCTGCCACCTTCAGATTAACATGAATATTTTTCAAGTGTTTTGCTTTACTGTGGATGCATTGCACTGACTAATGTCTGCCGTGATGTTGAAGCGTACATGGGGAGTCACTCTGCTATGCCTTTAATGTATGTTTGTGTGTGTGTGTGTGTGTGTGTGTGTGTGTGTGTGTGTGTGTGTGAGAGAGAGAGAGAGAGAGAGAGAGAGAGAGAGAGAGAGAGAGAGAGAGAGAGAGAGCTACTGTGGGATGTTTTTCAGATGCCCTTATGAATATGTGACATGTCCGTGTGTGTGTGTGTGTGTGTGTGTGTGTGTGTGTGTGTGTGTGTGAAAGAGAGAGAGAGAGAGAGAGAGAGAGCGTTTATGATTATTTTTCCCAGATATAATTGTCAATATCCTGAATGTAGATGAAGGAGGGTTGAGAGAGAGAGAGAGAGAGAGAGAGAGAGAGAGAGAGAGAGAGAGAGAGAGAGAGAGGTATGGGGAGGGGAGGAGGGGAGATACGATAGGAAAGTAGGGGAGAAAGGCGAGGAGAGGGTGTTAGTGGAGAGATGAAAGAAGGAGAGAGAGTAAGGGGGAGGGGAGATAAGGAGGGGAAGTGGGTGGTGGTTTGAGAGTGAGAGGGGGTTGAGATGTTTTGTGGAGAGAGAGAGAGAGAGAGTTACGTGGAAAGAGAAAGAGAGAGGGAGGACTGGAGGGATGGAGGAGAGGTAGGGAGATGGGAGTAGTGGATATGGGGAGGGAAGGGGAAGGGGAAGTAGAGGGAGAGATTTGGGGGAGGGGGGAGAGAGTGGGAGAGAGTGTTTTCCTCCCATAGTTTCCTCTCCTCACTCCCTTTCTTCTTGACTCTTCAGCGTTCCTTTGTATACTCTCTCTCTCTCTCTCTCTCTCTCTCTTCTCTTCACCTCGATTACCTCCTTCCTTCCTCTTCATTTTCATCCTCATTCCTCTTCCTCTCTTTCCTCCATTCCTTCCTCTTCCTTTCATTCCTCCATTCCTTCCTCTTCCTTTCATTCCTTCATTCTCTCCCTTCATCCTTTCTCTTCTTCTCGATTTCCTCTTTTCATTTTCTCCAGCTCCCTCCTCTCTCTCTCTCTCTCTCTCTCTCTCCTCCATTTCTTTCCTCTTCACTTCTTCCCTTCGTTGCTTTCCTTTCTTCCATCTTTTTCTTCTTCTTCTTTTTCCCCCTTTTATTCCTTTTTCTCTTCCTCATCCTTCATTCCTTTCCTTCCTCCTCACTTCTCAGCTCAGCCTCTCCTTTCCTTCCCTCCTCCCGCTAGTGTTTCCCTCCCTCCCTCTCTCCCTCCTCTTTTCTCTCCTTTCTTCCTTCCCCCTCTTTAGAACGGAGCTTTCCTTCCGTCTCATATCCCCCTCATCATCTCTTCTTTCTTCTCTTTGCATTTTCCCTCTCCCTCTCTTCCTCTCTTTTCGAGTGCCTCTCTCCTTCCTCTTCATTTCTCCCTTCAGTCCCTCTTTCGTTATATCCCTCCTTCCCTCTCCCTTCTCCCTTCCGTTCTCCCTTCTTCACGTCTTCCCTCTTCCTTATTTCCTCCTTTCTCTCTTCTCTCTCCATTCTTCCCTCCTTCTCTCTCCCTTCTTCCCTCCTTCTCTCCCTTCTTCCTTCCTTCTCTCTCCCTTCTTCCCTCCTTCTCTCTCCCCTTTTCCCGTCTTCTCTCTCCCTTCTTTCCTCCTCTCTCCCTTCTTCCTTCCCTCTCTCTCTCTCTTCTTCCCTCCTTCTCTCTCTCTCTTCTTCCCTCCTTCTTTCTCTCTCTTGTTCCTTCCTTCCCTCTCCCTTCTTCCCTCCTTCTCTCCCTTCTTCCGTGCTTCTCTCTCCCTTCATCTTTCCTTCTCTCTCCCTTGTTTCCATTTTTCGTTTCCTCTCCCTGTCTCCATTATATCCTTCTCTCTCTCTCTCTCTCTCTCTCTCATCTTTTCTTTCTCATTTCTCCCCTTAGCCTCTCTCTACTCCTCTTTCTCCCCTCCTCTGCCCTCTTCTTTTTCTCCCTCCTTCCTCTCCCTTCGCCCTTTTTTCTTTCCTCATTCTCTTCTCTTTTCATTCTCATTCCTCTTTTCCCTTCGCCTCTTCCCTCTTTCCTTCTCCTCCCTCCTCATCCCCACTTTTCCTCCCCCTCCTTGTTCTCCCTTATTTCCTTCCCCCATCCCTCCCTCCCTTCTCTCCTTCCTTTTCTTCTCTTTCCCTCCCTCCCTCCCTTCCCTCCTTCCCTCCCCACCTTCCCTTTCTTCTCTCCCCTCACTCCCTCCCTCCCTCCCTCTCTTTCTTTTCTCCCCTCCATAACCTTCTTCCTTTTTCTCCCTCACTTCTCCCCCGAGCCTCCTCAGTCCCTCACTCATTATTTCTCTCTCTCTCTCTCTCTCTCGGGCTCCTCTCCCTTCCTCCCCTCCCCTCCTTTCTCCCCATCTTCTCTCCATCTCTCCCCTCCTCCATTCTCTCCCCTCTCTCCTTCCTCCCTACCTCTCTTCTTCTTTCCCGGGCAACCTCTTCACCTGAATGATCCTTGAGTTAACCCCACCCCCCTCCTTTCCTCCTCTCTCTCATTCGCTCACTCTCGTGCTTCTGAATAGCGGTGGTTCTCTCTCTCTCTCTCTCTCTCTCTCTCTCTCTCTCTCACACACACACACACACACACACACACACACACACACACACACACACACACACACACACACACACACACACACACACACACACACACACACACACACACACACACACACACACACACACACACACACACACACACACACACACACACACACACTCTCTCTCTCTCTCTCTCTCTCTCTCTCACACACACACACACACACACACACACACACACACACACACACACACACACACACACACACGCTCCCCTTAAATTTATTGTTATTCGTCGCGTGTATGCCTTGCCAAGTAATTACCCAGTCTGTTAGTATAGAATAATAATTGAGTATTGAATATGGGATTTAAATTCATTCGGTGAGTGGATGGAATAGATAGATAAATAGATTGAGATGTAGTTGCAGGAGATTAACGTTGTATGTTTATGTGTGTATGTATTTGTGTATGTTGCGTATGTATTTGTTTGTATGTATGTATGTATGTGTGCATTTATGTATGTGTGTCTGTGTGTATGTATTTGTATGTGTATGTATGTGTATGTGTACCAGTATGTGTGTATTTATATGTATGTGTGTATGTATGTGTGTGTATGTATTTTTATGTGTATGTGTACCGGTATGTATGTATATGTGTGTATGTACGGTATATGTATGTATGTATGTATTTACCTATTATTTGTTTATGACTTCATCCTCTTCAATCAGTAGACGTATTTCTGTTTTTCCTTTTGTTCTTTCTGCCTTCACACTTTCTTTTGGGTAGGGGGAAAATCTAGTAGTGAAGCAGTGAGTAAAGGCCACATGAACATTATCCCTTTCGAAATTCTCCCTCAAAATAATAATACTGTAATAATAGTAATAATAATAATAATAATAATAATAATAATGAAAATAATAATAATTATAATAATAATAAACCGGTAATATTACTAGTTAACAATAATAATAATCATAATAATAATAACGATAATAATAATAATAATAATAATCCTGATGCAGCATAAATGAAATATAGCCCAAAATACATCTTTAAATGAAACGATAAATTCCAGATTAATGTACAGATAAAATAAAAAAAAACATTGAAAGTTCCATTGGTACCCACACAGGTGATCTCCCATTTTCCCAGGTATACAGTAGCTAATATGAAAATGGTTAATATTAGAGAGAGAGAGAGAGAGAGAGAGAGAGAGAGAGAGAGAGAGAGAGAGAGAGAGAGAGAGATCAGTAAGTAGATGTGGGTATTCATAGATGGAATAAATAAAAGATAGGAAGTGTTGCGGGTGATTTTCCTTCGCGGACGAAACGACGCCCCGCAGTGTGTAGGGGTTGTGAAGTTTGGCACTCATTTACCGTAGAGTTTTGTCCCTTATGTACCCTGGATCTGCCCTAAGTGTGCAGTGTAATACCCTTCAGAGGTAACAGAAATAAAGTATGATGAATATAAGTGACAGGTGGCATTAAAGGGCGTAGTGCTGCTTGTTTCTGTCCCCATCACTTAAGAGGTCTGTCCCAAGCTGAATGAAATAGTCTGGTGTTAGCAAGAATAAGGATAAGGACGCCAAAGCTCCGAGGGATTTATTTGAGATTATTTCCATCTCCCGAGCCACAAGGATCTCCACTAAGACAAAGGAAATAATATAGTGTCAGCCTAGAATGAGATAAATAAATAAAAAATAGGGCGAGCAAGGTTGTATTTTGGTCTCTTTCTCTCTCTCTCTCTCTCTCTCTCTCTCTCTCTCTCTCTCTCTCTCTCTCTTTTATATTACCATTTGAAGGCAATTTTCATGACGATTTCAAAACAGTACCACATTCCTCATTTGGCTCACTAATTGAGAAGAAAGAAAAGTAAAGGAAATTTTACAAGCCATATGGGGCAAGAACTTACACACCAGATTTTGGCAGAAGCGTTCATGCTTGATTGACTTGCCCGAAAACAAATATATACATACGAGTATACAGGAAACACATCTCATTAAAGGTATTCATTACACTATGCAACACAGGTTTTGTTCCTGGGTAGTGGGTGTTATTTTCTGATAGCTTCGGTCACAGAACCATGAAAAATGGCTATTACTCTCGTCAGACTTCGCTTTTGTGACTAGGAGAGTGTTTTTTATGCCTTCAAACACGTGAGAAATGGCTACCTAGGCAGAGTGAGGTGAGTTCTTGGGTGAACGAAAAGCTCCTCTCCATAAATTGGTTTACATGTGTCTGCATCTGCCGATGTCAGCATTGCATGTCATTTTGCTGAGCTCGGTGACTGGCTGAAACACATTATTCGAACTCGAACCGTTTCCGGACGCCCCGTAGCCTACCTTTCCGAGTGTGGGCGCTGTCAGTTGAAATGAATTCAGTCTGAGCGGAGCTTAGTTGAAAGGCTTGTAAATTTATATTATAAATTAATTCTTTATCGAATTACGGACGAATTGTGGATTTTTTAAGTAACGGTGCTAATTCTGTTGTACTGTAAATTCTATATAATTGTTTTTATTTTTTTCGATCATTGTAAACATGAATGTATGTATTTTTTCAGAGATGTCATCTAGAGATTGTAAGCATTCCGCTGATGCGTTTTGCTATATTTGTGGTGAGTTTATTAAAACGAGAAAGAAATATTCTGTTGAAGCATCTGTCGAGATGTGTGAAGCTTATAAGGCATATTTTGACAACGTGCAATGGGAGCCACTTGTGGACCCTAGAAAAGTACTGATGCCACCCTTACACATCAAATTGGGCCTCTTGAAACAATTTGTCACTGCTCTGGACAAGCGGTCGGCGGCATTTCAGTACCTACGAGACTTCTTCCCCCTGCTATCGGAGGCGAATATCAAAGCCGGTATTTTCGTGGGTCCACAGGTTAAGAAGATCCTGGAGTGCAAGGATTTTCCCAACAATCTTTCGAAAGTGGAAAAAGTGACTTGGGACAGCCTGAAAGCAATGGTTCGTGGTTTTCTTGGAAATCACAAGGATGAGAACCACGTGAAGCTGATTGACAACCTCATAAAGAACTACCACGGTGGCATGGGCTGTAGAATGTCACTCAGGATTCATATGCCTCATTCCCATCTTGATGAATTCAAGGACAACATGGATGCATATTCTGAAGATCAAGGGGAACTCTTCTATCAAGATATAATGGACTTTGAGAGGAGGTATCAAGGACAGTATAATGTGAGAATGATGGGGGACGACATTTGGGGGCTGATCCGTGAGAGTGATCTACTATACAATCACAGTTCACGAAAAAATGTTCGATTCTAGACTTCTGTGATTTCATTCATTATGTATTCAATGTTGTTACATGTCACTTTTCATATTTATATGTTTTCTTCTGGCTCCTCACGAGGGAAAAGACAAACCCACTCATTCTTTCTACAGAAAATTAGTAAATATAAAAAATCATTCTCCTGTTTACAAAAGCGAAGTTTTAGGATGATATATGTTCTGTATAGTTATGGAGCAAAACAAATAATGAAAGAGTACTTATTACACAGGAACAGATTTTTTTTTATTATTTTTTGGTTACATAGTGTTATCTGCCATTTCCTTGACGTGTTTCTTATTTCTCCCTTTTCTTTGACCTTTCTGTTTTTGTAAATTCCGTTTCCTTGACCGTTTTGTTGTTATTTCTCCCATTTCCTTGATCTTTCTCTTTTGATTTCTCCCATTTCTTTGACCTTTCTGTTTTTATTTCACCCATTTCCTTGACCTTTCTGTTTTTTCTTCCATTTCCTTGACCTTTCTACATTTTATTTTTCTTTCCTTCCTCTCCTTTTCATTTCTTTTTCCTCCCTTCCTTCCCCTCTTCCCTCTTCTTGTTAATCTCATAATTCCCCTCCCCTCTG
>NC_136999.1:11027443-11037443 GCF_032717465.1 Coenobita brevimanus
TGTGTGTGTGTGTGTGTGTGTGTGTATTTAAATTACTGTGTATTTTGTTTATTTTGGAGTTTGTTTTGTTTGTCTGGGAACTGAAACTTTCTCTGCTCGTTGTAGCGTTTTGCAGTAATTTAGCAACACACACACACACACACACACACACACACACACACACACACACACACACACACACACACACACACACACACACATATATACACACACACACACACACACACACACACACACCAATATCATGTAGTTGAATTAAATCGTGTGTCCGTAGTCAGAATAGAACACTAAAAATACTATTAATTGTGAAAGAAATGATGTGTGGTAATTTCTGGATTGTTGACGAAATAATCAGTATCGTTCCTTTCGGGGTGGGATGGGGGATGTGGTGGGAGGAACTGGGTGTAGGGGGGAGAGGGTGGTGTGGGAGGAGGTGGAAGAGGAGAAAGTGTGGTGGGAGTCGAGTATGTGGAGGTGATGGAGGAAGAGAGTGGGTGGTGGTGGGGAAGGCGAGAGGGTGGTGAGGGAGGGCGTATGACGAGGTGATGAGGGAGGGAGGGTGGGGGAGAGAAGTGGTGTGGGTGGGGTGAGGGGGGTGATATTACCGGGTGAGCGAAGTAAAAGTCCAGCACGGTGTAAAAAAAAAGTTGTCTGGACTTGTAAAACTTGTGTGAAATATTGGCATGGATGATGGCTTGTTCGCAGTATCCCCCCCCCCCTCTCTCTCTCTCGCTCCCTTCTCCCTTTTTCTTATCCAGTCCCGTACATTCATTTTTTCTTTCTTTCCTCTTTCCCATTCTGTGTCGTCCTTCCCTTCTATCTCTCCCTGTCTATATATTCCTTTATCTTTCCCTTCTTCTCACTTTCTCATTTCTCCTCTCCTTGTTCGCTCCACCTCCTCTCTCTTTTCTCTCCCTCCAGCTCTTTTTTCCCCGTTATCTACATCACCCCTCCATTTCCGCGGACATGATCACACTTCCGGCTTCCCTTCCCGTCTCTTCAGTCTCCCTTCCTGCTTGCCTCTGTGTGTTCTCCCTCCCACCTTCCCGTTTTTCTTCATCACTCATCCTCTCTTCCTATCCCACTCTTTCTTTTTCCTCTCCCTTCCTTCATGGTCTCTCTGTCTCCACCTCTCTCTCTCTCTCTCTCTCTCTCTCTCTCTCATTGTGTCGTCCATCCCTCTTCCTTCTCTCTCTTTTCTGCTCCCATCTTCTTCCTTCCCCTTTCGCTTCTCCTTTAATCATTTTTTCTCTCCCTGTTTGTCCGATCTCTTCACTCTTCTTTATTTCCTTTTTTTCCTTTCTTGCCTCCACCTCTCTCTCTCTATCTCCTACCTATCTTCTTCCTCTCAGTCCACACTGTCCCTCCCTCTTGCCCTCTCTTCATTCTCCCTGCCATTCCTCTCCTCTGCCTTTCTCTTTTATTATTATCCCTCTTCGTGTCACTCTCTCTCAGACTCCCTTTTTCCCACTTCCCTCAGCCTTTGTCACTTCCCTTCTCTTCCTTCCGTTCTCTCTGTCTGTCTCCGTTCCTTCTCTCTTCCCCTTCCTCCCCCTTCCCATGTCTCACTTCCTTTCTCCTCCCCTCCCTACCCCTCCCCCTCCCCTCCCCACGTCATCGAGGAAGTGCATAGGACAGACTGACCTTTTTGCAGGTGACTCTCTCTCTCTCTCTCTCTCTCTCTCTCTCTCTCTCTCTCTCTCTCTCTCTCTCTCTCAGTAAATATTTAGCTCCGATAATAAAGTACAGTAAAAGTGATATTAACATCAAGATATCAGTGAAAGTAATTGTAGCATAAGTATTCACGAACTATAATGTGTTCACTTTAACTAGGCGTAATATTACCATGTCCCCATTATCACTAGGGTGATACTAGTCACGAAGAAGTGCTATGGAATGGAGGAAGCGTAGTATTGCCTTATTCTGTCACCGAACCACAGGAAATAAACCGGAAAAGAACGAGAATTTCCGCCTAGTTTAAACGAATGATCTCTAAATGGAATGATATTTTTACCGTACATTCATTTTTCTCTGATCATATCGCCAGGTAACCATTAAAGGAACAGTAATTATAGTGTGTGTGTGTGTGTGTGTGTGTGGATAGGTGTGGGTGTCAAGTGTCAAATTAGATGTGAGTGCCAGTGTGTAGGTGTGGAGTCCAGGATGTGGATGTGGGGATGCCAGGGAATATTATAGGTTTTCTAAGTGTGTGGATTTGTGGATGTCAAAATATGGTAGTGTTATGGGGTGTGGATGTGTTACGGTGTGGGTGTGGGGGCCATGGCGTAGGTGTGGGATGCCTAGTAATGCTAGGGGTTTCCAGGGTGTACTGTATGCATATGTGGGTGCCAGAGTATGCTAGTGTTGTGGGGTGTGGGTGTGCTAGGGTGTGGGTATGCTAGTGTGGGGTGTGCTAGGGTGTGGGTATACATTTCCACTTATACACAATACACCACTTCCAGACTGACACTTTTTATTTGTTTATTTTTTTTAATGGCTTAAACGTGTATTGTAGGTACGCTCTCCCTTGTCAGTTGTGTGTGTGTGTGTGTGTGTGTGAGTGTGAGTGTGTGTAATGGGAGGCTACATGATCCACCCATACATAATAAACCAAACCCATTCTGCCACACTTTCGTCCTCTTGTCCTGCAGTGTGTGTGTGTGTGTGTGTGTGTGTGTGTGTGTGTGTGTGTGTGTGTGTGAGGTGGAGTGAGAGGCCAGTAGCTCCAACTGCACATGATACACCAGCCTCTGAATGGCAAACGTGTGACCTTTATACTGCAGTGTGTGGGTGGATAGGTGTGTGTGTGTGTGTGTGTGTGTGTGTGTGTGTGTGTGTGTGTGTGTGTGTGTGTGTGTAAGAGAGAGAGAGAGAGATGGAGAGAGAGAAAGTTTGTGTGGATGTGAACGTATTAGCGTGTGTGTGTGTGTGTGTGTGTGTGTGTGTGTGTTCGAACATATGTATGTGGATGTCATGTGGAGTGCACGGCTTCCCATTCCATCCCCTGAATGTCACAGGATGGACCACTTCAGCTGCTGCCAGACACTTACTGAACTTTGAGGAGACTTGTTGTTCGGGTGGGGTTAATGGAGCGTAATTCTAGCCCTTCACTTCCAGTTATATCGCGTTAACTGAGCCCAGTCGTTTTTGCAATATTCGTATCTACCGGTATGTAAAAGGGAATGTTTGCCTGTCTTTCTTTCTCTCCTGTTTAGGTATCGAAGGGGATGCATATCGAACACTGAACAGGTCCAACAGGTGTAACTTGTATGACGAATTAAATGTGAATATTTCATTTGCAGGAATGGCCTCCCTGATGTTAAGTTTACAGTAGAACTAATTAGAAATATTCAAGTCAACACGGTGGAAACATGGTAGCCAGTTACCATAGAGTTTTTACGTCTACAGCCATATCATTATTAACTGCAACGGTGTGGATGGGTGGGCGGATTGGTGGTGGGTAGGGCGGGTGAGGTGAGTTGTCGGGATTGATGGGTGGGTGGTTAGTTGGGAAATAGATCCATGGGGAGTATATCCGTGGGGAAATGGGCCTTGGGAGGAACATAGATTCAGTAAAATTGTCTTCTTCCAGAGGAGTGGCCATCCAGGTGAAGAAATAATAGGAAGGCGTCATAGGAGTGAAGAGGTGGTGGTGGTGATGATGATGATGATGATGATATGAATAATGATTGGTATGAGTCATTTTTGTTTTGATAGATGGTGAAGACCGTAAAAAATTTTAGTTCGATTATGTCGTTGTTGTTATTCGGGTCGAGAAGGAGAATATGTTAGCAAGATTACCAAAAACTGAAAGAGAGATTTGGACCAAATTCGCAGGGCAGATAGCCCATGTCCCAGGGAACAATCGAATAACTGTTGGAACCGATCCGGTTCGTACTACAGATTTGGATCCGGAAATACGTTGTCATTGTCGGAGAGATGCGTTCCACTGAGTGACTCTCTTACTATTACTGTTACTATTATTATTATTATTGGTGTTATTACTACATTATCTTTATCGTTGATGTTACCGGTACCGCCTTATTATTATTATTATTATTATTATTATTATTATTATTATTAATTATTATTATTAGTAGTATTAGTATTAGTATTACTATTATTACCTACGCCAATGAAGTTGGAGGAGGATATGTATTCACCTGTGTTTGTCTGTCTGTTTGTTCTGACAATGTCTCCAAATGTTCTCCATGTATTTCAATGAAATTTTGTGGAAGGATGGGCCGTGTGCCAAGAGTTAAATTTTTTGGGCGGATCCTGATCCGGATCATATCTCCACGGACCCGGATCCATTTTAATGGCATTGGCGGAGGTATGCGCTCTCTGAGTGCTTTTTAGTTGTATTTGTGCCGCTGCTATTGTTTTTGCAGCTAATTAAAATAACAACAAAGACAGCTACCAACTTCACTCAACACCACCCATGCTCTGTCATCTCGGTGCAAAGTTGCCTCATTAGCGAGTTAATTAGTGATGATTTCGGGGATCAGGTCATTAGCGTGTTTGGCCCTCGGGTTGGCCTTTTTTTTTTTTTTTTTTTTTTTCTAACCAGGCCAGTGTGGTGATGTATTTAATTTGCTTCGTACTACCACAGGAGGGATAGGCTGCAGGTTAAGAGTGAGAGCAGTGAAAAGAGAGAGATAATATTGAGATACGTGGAGAGACAGACAGGCAAATGAGGAAGTGAATGAGCTTCGTGGTGTTGATGTGGATGTGCTGGAAAAACACTGAGTAATACTTTTGGAATGATCTGGCCATGTGGAGTGGACGGAGAGTGAGAGTGTGACAAGGAGAGTGTATGTGAGTCGGGAGGTGGGAGGAGAGGGAGGGGGAGGCCGAGGGTGAGAGGGGTATATGAGGAGGGTGGCGTGAGTTGGATAGGAAGGGAAAGACCGAGGATAAGATGGAGGGATGAATGATTGGGGAGGTGTATGAGAGAGGATGGTGTGAGTTGGAGATAGGGGAGTGGGAGGAAGAGACCGAGTATGAGATGGAGGGATGATTAGAGAGATATGTGAGAGAGGGTGGTGTGAGTTGGAGATAGGGCAGCGTGACAGCAGAGGATAGGGTGATATGGAGTCGATTTGTTATGTGGCCATCCCATACGAAATTCGGGCGTGTGGTGATAGATAGATATAGATAGATAGATTACCACCACGACGGTTATTATATCTTAGGAGCCTTCATAAACCCCTTCAGTACTACAGTGGCTCCCCTAAGCAGAATAAAATCGTCTGGGAGCTGTAAGGATAAATTTTGAATCATTCGGAGTGCAATGGTTATATGAGCTGTTATTATTCTCTCTCTCTCTCTCTCTCTCTCTCTCTCTCTCTCTCTCTCTCTCTCATTTTAAATCATTCGGAGTGAAATGGTTATATGAGCTGTTATTATTCTCTCTCTCTCTCTCTCTCTCTCTCTCTCATTTTAAATCATTCGGAGTGAAATGGTTATATGAGCTGTTATTATTCTCTCTCTCTCTCTCTCTCTCTCTCTCTCTCTCTCTCTCTCTCTCTCTCTCTCTCTCATTCATTTCCTTTTCTTTCACCCACCCTCTCCCCGTCCATTAATACAAAGTCAATACAGTGAAGGTGGTGGTTGGGGGGAGGGGGGAGGGCGTGGGGCAAACAAAGATGGGGTGGGGGGGAGGGTGGGGTGGGCGGAGAGGAGATGGGCTAAGGGCGCTATGAAAGACACCCAGCACGCTACAGCACAAAGGAGAGACTAACAAGATGAGAGGGAGGGGGAGGGGCTAATGGGAGGAAGAGAGAAAGGGAAGGAGGAGGAGAAGGAGGGAGAGGAAGGAATAGAAGAAGAAGAAGAACGGAGGAAGAGGAGGGAGGACAGAAGAATGATAATAATAATAATAATAATACGGTAATAATAATAATAATACGGTAATAATAATTAATAATAATAATAATAATGATATAAGACGAAACATGGAGGAAGAGGAGGTTATGGAAAGGGATGAAGGAAGAAGGGCAGCAGAGAGGGAGGGAGAGAAGGGAAAGAGATGGGAAGAAACGGGAGGAGGGAGGGGGGAGAAAATGAGAGTTACCATGTTTCGTAGGCCACACAGACATTGCAGTCCCAACAAAGAGGTCCTGCCTTAACATTAATTGCATGCTTGTAACGTGGTTATAGAGTCCAGAGAGAGAAGGGGGAGAGGGGGGAGCAGGATTTAGGAGAAAGGAAGCAGAGCGGAAGTGGAGTAATGGGAGAATGAGTGCCTGTGTGTGTGAGAGAGAGAGAGAGAGAGAGAGAGAGAGAGAGGGAGAGAGTTTTAATAAGATTTAATTCATCTCTCTGTCTACGTACCGTGTAAAATCTGCATAGGGCAGTTGTCCATCCACTATGCATATCCACAGTTTTCAAGCTAATGTTGACTCTTTGCATGCATGTATGTTTTAATGGATGTATGTACCGGTATGTATGGATGGATGGATGGATGGATTGATGGATGGTTCTTTCTGTCTCCTCCCACCCAGCTGTCAATCAAGAATGGGCGATATTTTACATAACCACTGAATAATTCCAGAGTAATAATCTCGTGCAACAGAACGTGAATTGATGGCTCGGGAGATTGGCACAACTCTCCATATCTTAACCAGGCGAGAAAATATCCACACTTCCCAAGATAAGGAAATGGAATTATGAATGGGTATATTAAGAGGCTAAGATAGATAGGTTTCATAAGGGAATGGAATTATGAATGGCTATACTTTGAGGCTGAGATAGGGTTGTTTTTCCTTACCTCTGTTCTTCTGTTAAAAATAGGTAGATAATACGGTATAAGCCATTACCTGAAAGAAGTAATTTTCAGCTTAACAGAGAGCAGTGGCCGTCATTTCAAAGCCTCTCCTCTATTGACACATCATTAGCCCAGAGTCGCATAGAGAGGCTTGGTAATTAGCACAAGTTAAAAACGAAATTACTCCTGTCTCATGGTCCAAATTGCTGAAGAGGTTAATTAAAGACCCTTACCTCGAAATTTATTATATCGTACAAATCACTTAAGTGGTTAATTTAAGACCCGTATCTCTAAATTTATCGCATCTCATCCTCCTAATTACCTAAGTTGTTAATTAAAGACTCTAACCTTTAAATTTACCTTAACTCATCCTCCAAATTACTGGTGGTTATTTAAAGACACTTACCTCTTTATCTTGCTTTAATTAACCAGTTTATCAGGCATAGTAGCCCCAGTAAAGTGCTAAAGTGCCAGTAGTAGAAGTAAAATATATTCTAATAAAGTATGGTTTTTATTTCACATTCCCATTAATTCTTCAGATGAAATAATTTTACCTACGTGTGGATGTGTAAATAGAGAAGATACAATAGATTTTGATTTATTTATTTTATTGTTTATGGGTTTTATTCATCTTTAAGGGAGACATATCTTTGGGAAGGACTTGGGCTTGTATCCTCGTCGGTTAAGGAAGCTCCCTAACACCTTTTCCTTAGCGATTTATTTTCTGATATGTCTGGTTTATATCTTTATATATCTTTATGTACGTTTTTTAGGTAGAGTAGGGCGATATTGGAAGGATTTATGAAACACAGAAGAGGACAGTAAGGTGTAATAAGCAAAATAAATCGCTCAGGAAAAGATGTTAGGGAGCTTCCATAACCAACGAGAGTACGAGTTTTAATGGCATAATTTTGTTGCCTAGGAAGTGTTGAATTCCCCTCCCCCCCTTTTTTTTCCATTTTGCCATCATCAACGTTAAGCATTTTTCTCGGGAACTGATGTGAATAGAATAATTGTGAATATTCCATTTGAGAGAGAGAGAGAGAGAGAGAGAGAGAGAGAGAGCGTTGGGTAAATGTGAGGAAAGAGTGAGTGTTACGAGGATGTGAGAGAACAGCCAGGTGTGAATGGGTCAGTGAGAGGATGAGTTAAAGACATCGACCTGGAGAGAGAGAGAGAGAGAGAGAGAGAGAGAGAGAGAGAGAGAGAGAGAGAGAGAGAGAGAGGTAAGTAAAAGCGAGGGAGTGATTGAGTGTAACGAGGATGTCAGAGAGCAGTCAGGTGTAAATGAGAGAGAGAGAGTAAAGAGAAAAATAATGATAATAATAATAATACTTTTTCCCATATAATTTCCTTCTTTACATATTTCCATTACTTTTGGCCTGGAGACTTATTAAGCAATCTTTATTTTTTATTACTTTTACTCTAGTCAGATTAATTACATGTACTTAATTAGGGCAAGTACGAAAACTGACGCAAATCATCTATAAGGCAATTAGCAAATGACGTTTAGGTAGGTAGAGGCTAGATTGAAATGTGATTGGGTTGGCCTGCTTGGTGTGTGTGTGTGAGAGAGAGAGAGAGAGAGAGAGAGAGAGAGAGAGAGATTAAGTACGAAAAATGGTGTTTGAAAGTAGTCAGTAAAATAAGTATTAAAAAGGGTTAACGAGAGAGAGAGAGAGAGAGAGAGAGAGAATCAACAGACATTTTTCACATTTTTCTACATAACAATCCAGCCTGAATAGATGGGCCCATGAACGTCAAGAGTGTTATATGTAAGGCTTCTTGTGTGTGTGTGTGTGTGTGTGTGTGTGTGTGTGTGTGTGTGTGTGTGTTTTCTTGTGTGGGTGTACGTTTTATGTATGTGCAGACCTATACAAGAGAGAGAGAGAGAGAGAGAGAGAGTGTGTGTGTGTGTGTGTGTGTGTGTGTGTGTGTGTGTGTGTGTATACAGGCCTGGAGGAAGTGCATCTGTGTGCGCGTGTATGTGAATTAATGTGTATGTATGTGTTTGTCTTCCTGTGGGCAGGATTGAGAGGGAGAGAGAGAGAGAGAGAGAGAGTCAAGGTAGAAAAAAGTTTGTCAGGAAGAAGCAGGATATAGTGCTTGAGAGAGAGAGAGAGAGAGAGAGAGAGAGAGAGGATCAGCTTTAAGAAAGGGGGGTCTTTGAGCAAACATTCCTCTTTCTTTAATGTAACGAGAGGCTGATGTTGTACCTCTTAGTCTTTCACTCATCTCTCACTCATTTCTTACCCATTTCTTTACTCATCTCTTTCTCATCACTCTCTCTACTCATTCCTCATCTTTTTTAATTTCTCAGTCATGCTTTATTCATTTACTCATTACCCCTCACTTTCCTCACATAACTCATTCATCCTTTACCTGTCTCATTATTCATACATATTCACCTTCATTCATATTTCAACCGTGTAGTTATCTTTTATCTCTCTGTTATATACTCTGGTCTGTACTTTTTATCCAATTTCCTTAACTTTCTCACACACCTTTCACCCATTCTTCGCATGTTCCTCTCTCCCCCATCCACCTCATTCGTCTCTTACCCCTCATCCATCCTTCCCTCGCCTCTCCATGCCCTCACCCACATCCTCTTATCCACTACCCACCTATCCACCTCTCACTCACCCCTGACTCACTCCTCACCCATCCGTCATTCACTGTTCATTTTTCCTGCATGTTTCTCTTTTCCTTTTTTTTTTCTACTTCATCTTCTGCCTTAAGATTCACTCCCTTTCCCTCCCCTCTCTTTCTTTCTCTTCCACTACATCCTTCGATTTGCTGTCCCCCCATCTTCATTCTCCATTTCCTTTCTTCTCCCTCCTGCCTGTTTCTTTCTTCCCCTACCTCCAGATCTCCTCCTCCAGTTCTTTCATTTCTTCTCCTGTTTTCGTCTCTCCTTCTTGCATGGTTCCTCCCATCCCTGCTTCAAGATTCCCTCCCGTCCCCTTCCTTCCCTCCCCTGCCGGATTTTCCCCTCCCCTTCTCTCCCTGCCCACCTCACTCCTCTCTTCTCTCCCCATCCGCTCCCCTTCTCTCCCGTCCCTTGCCCTTCTCTCTCCTCTCTTATCCTCTCCTCGTTGTCTCCCTCGCCTCCTCTCTCCTCTCTTATCCTCTTCTCGTTCGCTCCTTTCATCTCCCCTCTCCTCTCCCCTCCCCCCATTTTCCATGCTGCTTCACTTTCCTCCCCTCGCTTCCCCTCCTATCCCCTTTTCC
>NC_136999.1:11042443-11084943 GCF_032717465.1 Coenobita brevimanus
CAGACAGCGTCGGGGTTGGAGCTGCTCATCGTCCACCTTAATATCGTTCAGGCTGAACTTGATAAGCGTTGTATTACGGTTCATTTTCTTTCTCATATTATTCTCAGTTTTTTAACATTTTTTATAGGATTCTCAATTCTGTAGTTATTAAGCGTTTTATTATTTAGTGTATTTTAACTCATTATATTAATTAGTTTGACACCCTATTAGTGTTTGGTAAGTGATCATGGTGGTGCCTGGTGTGGATGGGTCAGGGGACGGGGTGAAACGAGTGTTAAGGATGGATCCAGACCTTAACACGAAGCTGGCGCCTGACATTGTTAAAATTGCTAAGGAGAATAACGTCGATTTTCAGTACAATTCGGAAAAGAAATTTGCTGTGTTTCGCGGTGACCGGAAAAACCTGGACGAGTTTGTAGCGAAGGTAAAGAAAATAATGGCCAATGACAGGGTTGAGACTGACAAAGAAAAAGAGCTGAAGGCATTGGCACAAAAGCTTGTATATGAGGCTGTGGACATGACTTATGTGAGGAGGTGCCAGCAACTATATAGTAAGGAACAAACACAAGTGCCTGTGTACACAAAGCCTGTGGACGTCACATGGGCGAGTCAGCTGGCGACAAAACTAAGGCCTTATTACCCAAGCGTTAAGTATGTTTACGAGGAAAAGAATCAGGTGATGATGTTCCGAGGACAGGTGCCGTACGCCAGGAATTTCGCCAGACACATACGATTTGCTCTCTGGAAACGGCAGGAAAAGGCCGCCAAGAATTTGAAAAGGAAAGCGTCAGACGTCCAAGAGGAAGAAGATCAACGGAAAAGGCAAAAGTTATGAGCACTTTTAAATCATGGTTACGTTGTGATATGTTACTTGATGGAATTTTTCTTGTTTTTATTTTCATATTTCATTTTTTCCTGTAGTGGCGTTCCCCTCATGCGACGCGCAGACCCATCGCCCTAACTCTGCGATAAGAAGGCGAGGACTACCGCATCAAGGGCGGGTGCGGCTGAAGACGCTAGCCCATAACATTGGTGGTAGGTGGTGGCGACCATCATCCACTCACTTGGTGTAGTGCTGCCTATTTCTTCCTTCACTTTTATCATTATTTTCTGTCTGCCATCCTCCATTCCTTTTTGTCCCAACCATTCCGTCACGTTTTATAACTCTTCTTTACAAATCAGGGCCGGATACTCGAAGCGTAAGTAATTTACGTGAGCAAAGACTTTGTAACTGTCTTACGTTAACGTAATTTCCAATGTGGCCTCAATCCTCGTTACAAGCCATATCCAAAACTTATTTACACTCAGGTATCTCTGATCTATTGTAAGCCCCTCACAAAACGCGTGTCGGCTCTAAGTCACTCAGCCAGTCACAGTCTAGGTCAGTACTGAGTTTAAAAAGGATTCTACTTAACTTCAAGACGCGAACGCAGGCAGCTCAGAAGATTAAACAAATATGCTTATCTGTGTAATGGGGAGGGATGCTACTGTAGTGTTAATTGAGCAGTACAAAGTTGTGTGAAAATGCAACGACTTCGGTAGTGAAATAAATGACAAACGTACGATGATAAATAATTCTTGCATGAACCAGACATATTTATACATGCGTAGTACCTTTCATTGCTCGATTCCAACAGATAAGAAACTCTCTGGCACATCTGTATTACCGAGTCAGCAGTTAACCCCAATAGTGTACAGCCTTTAGTAACCTCATCACTTTATTGACATTCATTTTAGTCTTTGTTGCTCCCGACGATTTTATTCTGTTTTAGGGAGATTTTTCTGAGTCGGAATGCTTAATTAAAGTCTTCATTAACTTGTTCAGTCTGAGAGAAGTACGTAAACCTGAATACAGTTCCTTGGAGGTGGTAGGAATACGAGATCACTGGTTACGCAAACATAAAAAAGTTTCAGAAATGAATATCTCCCCCCGTCAAAGAGTAACAGTTTAGGTGGATCTTGGCACCACCTTAAGTTCATTAGTGTTGAACTATGAGAAGCCTTCTTAGACTTTGTCCATAGATATAGGTTTATTGGTGATGAACTTAGTTTTTTCTAAACTGTTCACTAATGCCAGTGTAGGATGGAGATGCCTCGTACCACCTAAATTCCACATCATTGTTAAAGTATTCCATAAAAGCTTTCCCAACACCTTTTCCTAAGCGATTTATTTCGTTTATTTCACCGTATTGTCCCTTAATGTTACATTAATCCTTTCAATGTCGCCGTAATATGCATAAGTAACGTGCAAAATGGTTATTAACCAGCCTTATCCAAAAATAAATCGCCAAGGAAGAGGTGCTTGGCGGCCTCCTTACCCGACGCCAATATGAGCCTTGGAGTTGGCCAAGCATTTGTACCGTACATTCTTGCTAAGACGAAAATTTTCACCTAATTAAAATGAATGAACCATAGTGTGTGTACTTATTTACTGCACACACACACACACACACACACACACACACACACACACACACACACACACACACACACACACACACACACACACACACACACACACACACACACACACACACACACACACACACACACACACACACACACACACACACACACACACACACACACACACACACACACACACACACACACACACACACACACACACACACACACACACACACACACACACACACACACACACACACACACACACACACACACACACACACACACACACACACACACACACACACACACACACACACACACACACACACACACACACACACACACCCTTCCCCTCTCAGCTCATATCTCCTCCATATTGTACCTCCCTGGCTACAGCAAACAAGAGTATAACATAAAGCCTTGGATATTCAGGAAAAAATACATTTTTTTATTTTTTAATTTCATGAATAAATAATAGTGATACATAATGAAGATCTTGGACTCACAAAGGTAAAATTCGTATGCTGTATCTATTGGTTTATTTGCTTATTTTGAATTTTTAAAGTGTTTCGTATTTTTTTTTATTTATCCACAGGAAATATGAATAATAGCTAATACCGTCCCAGTAAATGTGTTTTTTATGATTCTTTTATTATTATTATTATTATTATTATTGTTATTATTATTATTGTTATTATTATTATTTTACTGGCATTTTGAGACGCCTTGGGTATTGCCAGAGACCGTCGCGTGCTTAATTAGTTTTTATTTATTTTTTTATTTATTTTTATCTGTTTTGCGAAGATGGATAGTAAATTTTTCACCTCGCCTTATGCCGTTGCGCGAGATTCATCCCTCCTTTGTGTGTGTGTGTGCGTGTGCGCGCGTGCGTGCGTGTGCGCGCGCGCGCTTTACTCCGAGGCTATTTGATGGATTTGAATAAAACTTCCCAGGTCAGTAGAGAAGGGTAATGAAGACGATTTTTATTCACTTTACGATTGGTCTAGTACTGAAAGGGGTAGTGCAGACGATTTAATTCACTTACGATGGGTCTTTAGTAGTGAAGGGGATAGTGAAGACGATTTTTGTTTACGATAAGTCTTGGGTCAAGGGGATAGTGAAGACGATTTTTATTCAAATTACAATGGGTTTTTAGTAGTGAAGGTTAACAAAGACGATTTTATTCACATTACGATAGGTCTGTATTAGTGAAGGGGATAATGAAGACTGTTTTCATTCACTTTGCGATGAATTTTTTTATGGTCCTGTATCCAACTCTATTTCGAGAAGTCTCCGAAGCTGAATAAAATCGTCTGGAGGTAACAAGAATAAAAAATAAAGTCAGATTTCAGAGGCTAAACAGGCTATGTATGTATGTATGTATGTATTTATGTATTTATTTTACAAGAAGAACTAGGGCCAAGGGAAGCGCCTGTCCTCTCGTTTCACGTCCTTACTGAAAAAAAAAAAAAAATGGCCATAGGGTCAGGTTCTAAGTGGTTTTGGATATTCCTTAACATCTTTTCTATAGCGATTTATTTTGCACATTACACCTCTATATCGTATCTTTGTCCGTCTATCTGTCTATCTATCTATCTATCTATCTCTGTCTGTCTGCCTGTCTATCTATATCCATCTATCCATCCGTCTATCTATCTATCTCTCTATCTTTTACGATACTGATGCAAACTGTCAAGATTAAAACGGTAGGAATAGCGTGCAAGAGAAATTAAGAGTTGTAAAATACAAAATAAATCGCTAAGGAAAAGATGTAACGATCATGTCCCACGTAGAATAAAACTCATATATTTCCCAATCATGTCCCACTAAAAAAGAAAAAAAAAATGCATAAAACAGTAACACCAATAAATATATAAAATGAGTATGGAAATAAAGAAAAAATAATGTTACACCGAAAAAGAAAATGCATAAAGAAATAAAGAAAAAAATAAATGAGCTACACCAATGAACGAATAAATGAAGAAAATAAAAAAAACGAATATTTTGGTCAATAAAAATAATACCAGTAAAAAACAAAAAATAAAAATGTATAGAACGACACCCATTGCAACAGCTGTTCTCTGTTATATATAAAAATACTGGCAAAAAATATAGAGTTTTTGTTCGCGTTTGAGTGCTTTGTTTTGGGTGTTGGCAGTAGCGGTGTTACCCCTCACCGTCAACAGAAAACGGGATGCGCCTTTTTACTCCACCACTGAAACATCACATACACGGTCGTACTAACACACACACACACACACACACACACACACACACACACACACACACACACATTCTCTGCTTTTAAATCTCTCTCTCTCTCTCTCTCTCTCTCTCACACACACACACACACACACACACACACACACACACACACACACACACACACACACACACACACACACACACACACACACATTCTCTCCTTTTAAATCTCTCTCTCTCTCTCTCTCACACACACACACACACACACACACACACACACACACACACACACACACACACACACACACACACACACACACACACACACACACACACCATAGTCTCCCCTGATACCCAAACTACTCCATTTCCACATTTTGCCTGGAATTCACGTTGGATATGTGGAAAGGACGAGAAATAGTAACATACCTACCGCAGAGAGAGAGAGAGAGAGAGAGAGAGAGAGAGAGAGAGAGAGAGAGAGAGAGAGAGAGAGTTCATACTTACCTGGGAGAAAGATAGCCAGTTTTGCGTAATAAAGGAAGAACCAAAGGGTGAGAACCTGAAAATAATTACCTTCGAAGATACCTAGACAAAAATGAATGCTGAATTAATTTCGATATACCTACTAAAGACATTTTTTTTTTTTTACGATATTACTTTTCTTGCGATATTAGCTTCACAGTGGTTGGGTGTGTTGAGCCGACTCTTCTTGTTTTCTTTACCTTCCCAGGCACGTATTAATCTTGCCGTTACATGCACATTACAACTCTACCTGAATTATGGTCGCAGAGGTTGAACGTGATGAACTAAGTGTGCTGTCTTAATTTTGTATAGTTGGAGTCTTTGTACTGGGACCTAGTGTCTCAGTGTGTGTGTGTGTGTGTGTGTGTGTGTGTGTGTGTGTGTGTGTGTGTGTGTGTGGTAGGGAGAATACTTAACACATTCAGCATTTCTAAACAGGCTCTTCGTCTCATTAACTCACATCCTCTCAGTTCCCCTCAGCCTTTCTCCGTTCACACTTTTCTACAACTGTCTTTGGACCAACTTCCGACATCCTTTCCCATTACGGTTGTCACGCATCACCCGTCTAACTACACATCCTTACCCCTCTTTCTCTCAAACCCTGATGCAGCCTTCCTCGATCTGTCTCCCTTTTGCCTTTGTCTAGTTTTTACACTGCCGAGGTGAAGGGGTCTTGGGTTGGCTTGCTTTTGTCGTGTTGTATTTTGGAAGGTCTCTCTCTCTCTCTCTCTCTCTCTCTCTCTCTCTCTCTCTCTCTCTCTCTCTCTCTCTCTCTCTCTCAGTTACATCCGCCTCTTCCCAATAAATCTTTCCCTTTCAATTCTAGCCATCATTTTTCTTCCCACTTGTCTCCTTCCCTGCCTCTCACGTCTCCATTTCTTTTATTTTCCTCTGCTTTATCGCATTCCCAATTGTCCTTTCTCCAAAATGCCTTTCGGTCTGTTATTCTCTGTGGTCTTTGTATCTGCTGCATCTATCTTTATCTATCTATCTATAATCTGAAACACCCTCTCGTCTGTTTAGTCCCCAGATTTTTTCGTTGTAATTACAGCCCAGACGATGATGCTGGTTACCCTCAGCGTCTATGTGGAGTAGGAATAACACGAGTATGTATTAGTATTGACAGTAGTAATATTGATTTTAGTGAAGGCGTGCTATCATCAGTGTTATCAATGGCAGGAATTCGGTGTACGACCTCTACTATGGGTTAACGTAGTCTATAATTACTACTGCTACGACTACTACTACTACTACTATTACTACTAAAATAATAATAAAAGTAATAGTAATAATAATAATAATAATAATAGTTAATCATCATCATCTTAGCTCATTGAATGTGGTGACTTATTCTTCACAGTATTTATATCAACAGACGGTTTTATTGAGCCAGTGGTTGTATGGGTGGTTGTGGAGGCTGTTTCATGACATACTGTACATCTCTCTCTCTCTCTCTCTCTCTCTCTCAGCCTCCCGTATATCGATTTTTTATTTAACCATTTACAAGCGATATAATGGAGCTTAGGATAAACTTTCTTGAGAGGTAGGGCAAGAGTCAGTCTGCATTAGCCTTTCAAGACCAAGGGTGTTACCTTACGTGGAAAATAAATCGTCTTGAGGCAGCAGAAAGACAGTACAACAAGACATCGTGCTATTGAAATGGTTAATCTGAATGTAGACCTTGGAGTTACTATGATAATCTTAATCTGATGTATAACTTTGGAATAACTTTAAATTTAGTCTCTGTAATGTATGTAATCTAATTACACTATTCTATAACAACCTAGTCTATAATTTAATATATTGATTTAGTTTGTAATCTAGTCTTTACTATATAATCTAATCTTTACTTCTGCTCTGTAGTGTAATTAATACTCTATAATCTAATCTATAAATCTGGTGTATAATCTAATCTGTACTAGGCTATAATCTAATCTATCAATCTAGTCTGTAATCTAATCTATATTAGTCTATAATCTAATCTATATCTCTAGTCTCTATAATCTGATCAATACTAGTTTATAATCTAATTTATATATTCGCTCTACAATCTAATATATTAATCTACTCTATAATGTCATCAGTACTTGTCAAATTATACCTCTAACCGTGGACTAACTATAATCTAATATTTCTATCTAATCTATATATTTCCTAGCAACACACCTCCACCGCCACAAGATAAAGTGATACGTCAACTTAGTGCACTTTAGTCCCATCCCAAGGGCTTCCTGGATCTGGTCTTATCATGGTTTTATCTCTGACTGTTCGGCTGATTTTGCTCTTTCAACCCCCTCATTCAGGTGTGTGTGTGTGTGTGTGTGTGTGTGTGTGTGTGTGTGTGTGTGTTTGACTGTATCTTTCTGTGTGTGTGTGTATTTGACTGTATCTTTCTGTGTGTGTGTGTGTGTGTGTGTGTGTGTGTGTGTGTGTGTGTGTGTGTGTTAGGAGAGACGTTTTGGATTACAGGGGTTAGCCTTCATTAACCCTTTCACCTGTACAGACCCATCCTATCTATCTGTGTCTGTATCAATCTATCTATCTATCAGTCTGTCTATCTATCTATCTATCTATGACCAGGAAGGGGTGGCCACAAAAATCACCTCTACTTCCCCCATTCATCTATCAAGCTGCTCTTTCTCCAACTCACTTCCTCACCCATATCCCACCCCATCCCGCCATCTCATCCTCAGTCTTCCCCTCCGCTTCCCCATCCATCCTAAGTTAAATAGTTTGGTGATAATTATGGCTTAAACACTGAAGCCACCCCACCAAAACTGGCTTTGCTGGGTTTTCCTTGGTTTGTTTGGTGGCTTTGCTGCATTTCACGCCTGTCATTCTCTCTCTCTCTCTCTCTCTCTCTCTCTCTCGTCCCATACTCAATTTTCCCCTCATTAACGACTGAGATGAGGGGAGGTGAAAAAGGGACACTTAATTAATACTCTGAGAGGGAGCCTTGCAACACACACACACACACACACACACACACACACACACACACACACACACACACACACACACACACACACACACACACACACACACACCTGTAGATCCAACTCTCTTATTTTTCAGTACTCTTGCTACCTTCAGACGATTTCACATAGCTCAGGAGAGATGTTTGACAGTGAAGGGGTTGATGGGAGCTGTATTACACCACACCATTCTGAGTATTTCCCCTAACTTGAATAAAATCGACTTGAAATGGCAAAAATATTCTAGAAAATGTCGTCCTCTGATAGTTATTGTTATTGTAGTTGCTTGTCTAAATGTGAACCCGACGGACTGCAGGCCAGAGCTACTCTTCCGCAGTCCACCAGCCTTATTTCAGGGAATTTGGTCATTGTTTTTGTATTATTATTATTATTATTATTATTATTGTTGTTGTTGTTCTTATTTATCATCGCCAGTGTCACCATTCATCATCATCTTAATCATCATTGCTATTATTATTATTATTATTATTATTATTATTATTATTATAATATTATAGTTGGGTTGAAACAGGGATGTGTCATGTCTCCATGGTTGTTCAATGTGTACATGGATGGGGTAATAAAAGAGGTACAAGGTAGGGTAGTGGATGTTGGAGTGGCCCTGGTGAGAGAGGATAGTGTTTGGAAACTCCCTGTACTGTTGTTTGCAGATGATACTGTGTTGTTGAGTGAAGACGTAGGGGAGCTGCAAGGCTTGGTGGATGGGTTTGGGAGAGTGTGTAAGAAACGGAATCTAAAGGTGAATGTAGGGAAGAGTAAAGTGATGGTCTTTGAGAGAGGTGAAGTCAGTGAATGTACAGCGAGGTTGGATGGTGAGGAATTGGAAAATGTGAGTACGTTTAAGTACTTGGGTAGTGTGATGAGTAAGGATGGAGGTTTGGAGGTTGAAGTGCTTGAAAGGGTACAGCAGGGAAGAAAGGTTGCTAGTTCTTTGAAAGCAGTGATAAGAAACAAGGAAGTGAGCAGGGAAGTGAAAAAGTTACTACATGACAGTATTGTGATACCAACTCTAACGTATGGAAGTGAAGCTTGGACATTGTTGGAAGGACACAAGTCAAGAGTGAGAGCAGTGGAAATGAGTTATTTAAGAGGAGCCTGTGGAGTCACATGGAGAGACAGGCTGACGAATGAGGATATAAAGGAGCGTTATGGTGTGGATGTGGATGTGATAGGAAGCGTTATGAGGAACACACTGAGGTGGTTTGGCCATGTGGAGAGGATGGAGGGTGAAAGACTGACGAAGAGAGTGTATGTGAGTGGGGTGGAGGGGGGAAGAGGGAGGGGGAGGCCGAGGATGAGATGGAGGGATGGGGTGGAGAGGTATATGAGAGAGGGGGGTGTGAGTTGGGAGCAGGGCAGTGAAATGGCGGGGGACAGGGCGACTTGGAGGCGATTTGTTTGTGGCCACCCCAAACGAGATTGAGGCGTCTGGCAATAGATAGATAGATAGATTATTGTCACCATTCATCATCATCATAATCATCATTGTTATTATTATTATTATTATTATTACTTTCATCGTAATCATCATCATCACGCGGGACTATACCATTATACCGCTATATGAAAAGGTGTATTTCGAAGACTATGGATATCGGCATTTTAGGAGCAAGTAGGGTATTGTAGCGGGAAGAAGAGCCATCAGCCTTCCCTGGTTTTGGACAGTTTTGGTAGTCTTCCTGAGTGGGTGATAGGAGCCAGGGAGAGTTAGGCTGAGGGATGGGGACGGATATGCCAGGAGGTTGCTTTCGTCCAGGTCAGCCCTTTTAAGATGCGTCGTCGTCAATTGGGTCAACGCATTCACTCTGGTGACCTGTAATTGGTGGATTGCTTGATGCTGTGGGACGGTTTATTTTTTTTTTTTTAAGCTTAGAAAGGGGCCCATATGATGCAGGCATTATTGAAGGTTGTGTTTAATCCTTCAGTTTGAAAAAGAAAGTCTGGAGAGAGAGAGAGAGAGAGAGAGAGAGAAAGAAAGAAAGAGAGAGAGAGAGAGAGAGAGAAAGAAAGAAAGAGAGAGAGAGAGAGAGAGAGAGAGAGGTTCCATGGCGTGTGTGGGTTCCGCGTTTTTGCAGGATCAAAATCTACATTGCCACAGTTCATTTTTTCACCGTCCCTGCATCCCCGTGCCCTTCACCCTTTCCACTGCTCCTGATGCCGTAACTGCATTTTTCTCCTCGCAGTGAAATATTCGAGAGGCAGAGTCGAGCGCCAGATATCAAGGGTCACCAAAAATAAGTTACACCTTTGCTACAGTTGCTGGAGAGGACTGCCTTCACGTGGTGGCACTGATATGACTGGGTGGTGGGGCTACCCGGTTATATAAACGTACCTTAGTCCCCTTCCTATCCCCCGAAAGGATGGTGGCCAGCAGGAGAACAGCATCAGCCAGCAGTCCACCGGGTTCACATTGAGATGAGCATGGAGTTGCAACTACAAGTACTACTATTACTGTTACTGCTGGTGGATGGCAATACTACTACTACTACTACTACTACTACTACTACTACCACCACCACCACCACCACCACCACCACCACCACCACCACCACCACCACCACTACTACTACTACTACTACTACTACTACTACCGTTGTGCCACACACCACTCGCCATCCCAACCCATCCACAACACTCTTCCTCACCCACCCTATCTTCGTAGGTATCAGAAATATTCTCCCTTCCCCCCCCATTTTTTTTTTAGTTTCATCATTCGCCCCTCCCCCCCTTTTTTTTTTTTTTTTTCTCCACTTGGAAGTTGGAGGTCCCTTTACAGATCTGAGGTTATATTCTTTCTTTCGCGTTTTCCGTTTTCTTTTATTTTTTCTTTGTTTTTAAAATGACCCCAGAACTTTTCAGAGGCTCATTGCTCATAATTTAGATTGTGTTTTTTCTTTCCTTAATTCTTGTTTACTTTCCGCATCCTTTTATTTTTTTTCCCTTCACTTAATTTACATAATCCCTCTGTACCGTTTTTTCGCCTTCGTTATATGGCCGCCACATGAGATAACATTGGCAGGTTTTATTGTGGTGTTTTTGAGGCGGCGTCTTCTCTGTTTAGTTCTTCCCGTCCTTCCCTGTGCAACACTTCCCCTCATGCAACACACATTGTCACAGGGTCTGCTTATTCTGGCCCATTATACTCTTTTCATTTTTACTTGGGTTAAAATTGTTATTGTCTGTCTGTCTGTGTGTTTGCATGTATGTATGTATGTATGTATGTGTATATGTGTATGTAGCAAAACGTCTCAATCCCGTCCCGGTCGAGCAGCAGCCAGAGCATCTCGCCAGCCTGCCATGCCCACCACAGGGACCCAGACATCCTCCAGGACCCCCACTACTCCTTCCCCATCCACCGCCACCTCGGGGCAGGTAAAGTGGTACAACGTCGAGACGGGTTATGGCTTCATCACGAGGATGAACGATCTGCAGGACATATTTGTTCATCGCACCGCCATCAATAACCCAAACCCCAAGAAGGTTGGCATTCCTTGACTGAGAGGGAGAGAGTGAAGTTTACCAGCAGAAAGGGGAATAAGAGGCCAGTAGTTGCCTCCGTCATCAGCCCTTCTGGCAGCCAAGTAGAAAGATTACCCACTCCCCAGATTGACGCAGACACTCACGTCGAGGTGCAACTGATGTGGATAATACCATCCATGCCCACATATATGCATGCATACTATCTGCAGTTACACCTGCACAAGAAGATCAGGCAGCCCTCGTCAGATTAATCCCTCTGCTGCTCCACCACAACAAACTCCCTTCAGTATCCATCCCTGAGGAGGCAGTCACGGTTGTCACCCCTGCTCCCCCGCCTCCTCCACCCTCTCCACCTCCACCACGGGATGACCAACCCCCCCCCCTTCCTTGTCCAAACACCACTGAAGTCATCGAGGTGGAAGAACGTCCTGCGTCTCCTCCAGCTTCACAGTCACCAACTGCCCCACCATCACGAAAGAAGAGAAAGAAAAAGAAACCAGTACCTGCCACCACCTCTTCATCGCCACCACCACCGGAACAACGCCAACAAGACCTTATCGATGCCATGCACCACATCACCATGATACCACCCATGGACACCAAGACCAGTGCTTACATCTCTTCTCTCACCTACCACGAACTGGAAGCTGTCCAAAACCACTACCACTGCAACGACGAGCTTCATTCCTTCGTAGACACAATCATCCGTGCCAGCGGGAAGAACGAGCTAACTTCCGACAATGAACGCTGCATCCATTAGTCAGCAAGCGCCCTCCCATATGAAGCCCCAATCCTGCAGTGTATTTCAGTCAGACTATCCCTGCTTTAGCCCTGACCTTCCACCACTAACTGGGTTATTTATAGGGCCCGGTCCCCTCACTGAAGGGGAAAATCTTAGATAGCCTCAGTCCCGGAAGGAGTGGGCCACAAACAAATCACCTCCATCATGTCACCTTCTACCCCACCATCAGGCTGTCCTTCCCCCGACCCACAAGCCTCACTCATATTCCTCACTGTCTCATCATTGGTCTGCCCCTACCCACTCCTGACTCAACAGCTCTCATCTAGTTGCATCGATAGGAGTGATTTTTGGCACATTCCGTGAACTGATTTAAATGGACCCAAATTGATTATATATTTTCTCATTTAGCCCATATCTTTCCCTTCAAAAACCACCTTTTTATCATGCATACCTATCGATTTTATTCAGCTTACGAGATACTGGAAAAAAAAAAAAAACTACCGGATAAGGGAAAAAAGTCATAGGTCGTGCTTTTTTTTTTTTTTTTTTTATTACCGAGCAACGGCCATACCGCGTTGAGTACACCGCTTCCCGTCCGATCAGCGAAGTTAAGCAACGTTGGGTCTGGTTAGTACTTGGATGGGTGACCGCCTGGGAACACCAGATGCTGTTGGCACCCCTACGTGTCAAGTGGGGTTGGTGGAGGATTAGTGCCCCTCCCTGTAAAACAATTAACTCTAAGCCCTTGGCCACCCCGTCTGGGATACATGGCGTCTGGCAATGAATGAATGGAAAAAACTTTCAAAAGACTTCTTGCAGATATTGTAGTTGATTTTTATTGTTCTTCCCCCACCCTTTTTTTTTTCTCCCATTCCACAACATTCGTAGGCCCCTCCATTGTAAATTTCCTTTTTTTCGTTTAGCATTTAGTTTTCCGTGTCTACTCCTTATTTCCTTTGTTTCCCTCACTTCAGAACCTTTGAAATACCCTTTGTCATATACCGCAGGTCATGTTTTTCTCCCTTTTCCTCTTTTCTTCCCTTTCCCTTTTTTCTCCCTTTTACTCCCTTTACAACCTCCAAAGAAAAAAAAAAGACTTCCGTGTATATATTATGTCGTATTTATTAATTTATTTCACTGTTTCGCGTAACTTCCAGCCATGACAGTCACGGTGCATGAGGGGAGGCAGTAAGGAAGAAGTTCTAGTTACCCTTCCAAGCTCGCGAGGATACGACCCAGAGTGTGTGTGTGTGTGTGTGTGTGTGTGTGTGTGTAAACCTTTGCACAAAGCGAGGCTGCCAAAGTTAAGACATCCCCAAAGTTGGCTCGTTGAACCTAAGGTGTTGATGCTCTCTCTCTCTCTCTCTCTCTCTCTCTCTCTCTCTCTCTCTCTCTCTCGTGTGTATGTTCAGGAAATAAGCTCACACATTATAGTTCATTCATTTTAGCAAGGCGGAAATTTTCGTCTTCTTCCAGTTTATTTCCCGTAGCTCAGTGTCAATGACATTGGAGAGAGAGAGAGAGAGAGAAAGAGTTGTGTGTGTTTGCAGTAAGAGAACACACGAGTTTGAGGCGGTCTGTGTAGGCGTTGGCAAGAATATACGAATGTTTAAGTTGTGTTTGAAGGTGTGGTGAACTCCAATGTCAGAGATACCGTAGTGCTTGTAGGTAAATAATAATAATAATAATGCTAACATTATACCCTTTTTCTGCGTATTTGCACTAAAATTACCGTCTCTGAGTTGTAGTAATAGAGTATCAGCAAAATACGGTGGTAATCACAAGTAAGTGCTATGGAAAGGATTAGAGCAGTAGTAGTGTCTTATTCAGCCAGGCTGCTACGTGAAGTATGCAAAAAGGCGATAATCCAGCCGATGATGGCGTCGTCTTCCCTATGGTTTTCCTGTACATACATTACGTATAACATCCTAGACGTTAAATATGTAATCCCGCTGCCTCGGACTCACTTCCAACATTCAAAACAGTCCGTGTTATTGTTGTTGATGAGTAAACCTAGGTCTATGTGTCAGAGAGGACCTGTCAACCCAAGGCAAGCTGTCCCGTGCAGTGAATCGATTTCCCTCGCGGTGGGCAGTGCCTTGTCACAGTTAGGCTATGGAAAGTGAGGAAATTTAGTTTCCTGATGGACGCCGCAGTTGTGTCGCGACCCACTTAACAGGGGCACCATATTAGTCCCCATATCACTCCGTTATGTAGTTATATGGTTACCACCCAGCGTTTTAATTGGTATCCTGGGTTAGAGGAAACGGTCGCCACCACCAGTGTTATGGGCTAGCGTCTTCAGCCGCATCCGCCCTTGATGCGGTAGCCCTCGCCTACTTATCGCAGAGTTAGGGCGATGGGTCTGCGCGTCGCATGAGGGGGACGCCCTAGTAGAAAAATAAAATTAAAATTAAAATAAGAGAAATTCCATCAAGTATCTTATATCACAACGCAACCATGATTTAAAAGTGCTCATAACTTTTGCCTTTTCCGTTGATCCTCTTCCTCTTGGACGTCTGACGCTTTCCTTTTCAAATTCTTGGCGGCCTTTTCCTGCCGTTTCCAGAGAGCAAACCGAATGTGTCTGGCGAAATTCCTGGCGTACGGCACCTGTCCCCGGAACATCATCACCTGATTCTTTTCCTCGTAAACATACTTAACGCTTGGGTAATAAGGCCTTAGTTTTGTCGCCAGCTGACTCGCCCATGTGACGTCCACAGGCTTTGTGTACACAGGCACTTGTGTTTGTTCCTTGCTATATAATTGCTGGCACCTCCTCACATAAGTCATGTCCACAGCCTCATATACAAGCTTTTGTGCCAATGCCTTCAGCTCTTTTTCTTTGTCAGTCTCAACCCTCTAATCGGCCATTATTTTCTTTACCTGCGCTACACACTCGTCCAGGTTTTTCCGGTCACCGCGAAACACAGCAAATTTCTTTTCCGAATTGTACTGAAAACCGACGTTATTCTCCTTAGCAATTTTATCAATGTCCAATGCCAGCTTCGTGTTAAGGTCTGGATCCATCCTTAACACTCGTTTCACCCCGTCCCCTGACCCATCCACACCAGGCACCACCATGATCACTTACTAAACACTAACAGAGTATAAAGCGAATATATATAATGAGTTAAAATACACTAAATAATATTAAAACGCTTATTAACTAAAGAACGGAGAATGATATAAGAAATGTAAAAAAAAAAAAAAATGAGAATAATATAAGAGAGAAAAACCGTAAAACAACGCTTGTCAACTTTAACCAGAACGATACGCGGGTGGATGACCTCCGACCTCGACGCTGTATGTCTAAGGAATGACCTAACTCTGCTGCTGCCCGGAATTTATAGGCTAGCAAAGAAAACGGAAAAGTATTGAAAACGGGAAATACGACGATGTTAAAGAAAGTAGGAAAGCTTGTGTTGTTGATTATTTTTTTTTTTTTAATGTGTGTTAATTTCACATTATATATAGCTGCATATTTAATTATCTCACTTTTATTAATGATTTTAAGGAATAAATCTGTATCGAGTTGGCTCCAAATAAAATGCCAAGAACTGATATGAGATGTGCCATTAACGCAATGTTTTGTTTTTCGAGAGAAGAGTCTGGGTGAGAGATAATGGGAAGACATAGAGAATAGTGAAGATAGGAGAGTGAAAAATGGTAAGAAATTAAGAATAGTGAGGGTAGAAGAGTGAAAAATGGTGATAAATAAAGAATAGGGAGGATAGAAGAATGAGAAGAAAAAAAGAATAGGGAGAGTAGAAGAGGAAAAAAAATGATAAATGTAGAATAGTGAGGATAGAAGAGTGAAAAATGAGAAGAAAATAAGAATAGGGAGGATAGAAGAGTGTAATGTGTATTGGGTCAAGGTTTGGTGTTTTTCGGTGTTTAGGGTAAGGGTATTTTGCACATTCCCATACACGGTAATATGTGGTGTGTGTGTGTGTCGAATTAGTGGCTGGATTGTCCGTGTGAAGTTGTGTGTTTTTCTGTTATATTTTTGTCAGGCAGGGAGGAGAGGAAAGATAAATTTGCTCTGTATGTGGGTGGATTTGTGTTTATTTATTTATTTATTTATCTTTTCGACGGTGAGGAGAGGGAAAAAGGATGAGTTGAATGGGAGGATATGGTGGGGTACGGTAGGGGGGAACGTGGGGTGAGGGTGGGGGTGGGATGGTGTAGTATTGTTTTGTCGAGAGTATTGCTTTCCGATAGAGAGATGATTGTCGCTGGAATATATGGGAGAAGGGAGGGGGCTGGAGGTGGAGGGAGGAGGGGGTTGGCGAGATGGGGGAGTTGGAGGCAAGAAGAGAAAGATGAGAGGGGTAAGGGGTGTGGGGAATGGAGTAAGGATTAGGAGAATAGATGGAGGGAGGAGGATTGGGAGAAAGATGGAGGGGAGAGGGTATAGAGAGGGAATGGAGGGAAGAGGATTGGGAGAAGGAATGGAGGGGAGAGGAGTGGAATAAGGGATGGAAGAGAGAGGTTGCGGGAGTTGAAAGGAGGGTGGTGAATGCTTTGAAGGGAGAGAGGGCGCAGTGATGGGGGAGTTGGGTGTACGAGGGGGAGTAGGGGGTCAGGGATGAAAGTAGCAGAGGGGAAGGAGGGACAGGGAGGGAGGAAGGGAGAGGAGGTGAGGAAAGAGGGCAGGGGAAATTCCAGAAAAGAGTAGGAGGGGAGATGTAAGTAGGAGAAAGAGGTAAGGGGAAGTTCGTGGGAAGAGGATGACGGGGAGGTAGTCAGGGTGGGTCGGGTTGAGGGGAAAGAGAGATCATGTGCAAGAATTATTGAGAGAGGATTGGGGAGAGGTTGAAGGTAAGAGAGGGAGAAGGAGGACGATGGATGGTGGAGGGGGAGGAGAGGTGGGGGTTGAAGGTAGAGGATGGGGGATGGAAGTTAGAGAGAGGGGGAAGGGGTGCTGGGGACGAGAGAGGGAAAGGAGTAGGAGAGAAGAATACATAGGGGTGATGAGGAGAGAGGGGGGAGATGTGAGAGGAAAGGGGGTAGGGGAGGACTGAGAGGGAGAGGGAAGGGGGAGTGAAGGAGAAGAAGGGAAGGGGAAAGGAGGAAAAAATGATGGGGAGGGATGCAGAGGGAGGGGGGGGAGGAGAATGAAGAGAGAGGGGAGGGGTTATATATGTGAACTCGATAGCATTTATCTTTGCTACTAGTCTCTCTCTCTCTCTCTCTCTCTCTCTCTCTCTCTCTCGTTATTAAATTTAAGGCCAGCGTTTGACCCTCTGGCTGCTTTGATGTCCCCTAAGTCATTATTAATATGTCACATTTTTTTGCAGTTTTGATACCCTTCTTGTGTTTTTTTATTTTTCTTTTTATAATTTTGGATGTTCCTCACTAGTTTGTTTGGGAGGAAGAATATATTAAATCCCTCACTACTTTTAAAATTCTCATTATTTTTTTATGTATTTATATATTTATTTGTTCATTTGTTTTTAAGAAGAGGGGTCTGTCATTTGGTGATTAAAATTGGCTGTGGTTAAAAAGAGTAAACAGAGTAAACTAGAAGGAGAGAGAGAGAGAGAGAGAGAGAGAGAGAGAGAGAGAGAGAGAGAGAGAGGGATACATTTTACAATTTTGATATCTTTTTAAATCATTTTCTTTATTGTATATGGAGGAAGAATACATTAGAATAGATTATTAAATACTTTACTACTGTTGTTCTCTCATTTGTGGAATAAAACTGATTGGCGGGAACAAAAATAAAATAATATATACCCTCGTACTTTATTTTGTGACATTTGTTTTATTTTTTATTATTGAATGTTCCCTCCTTGAGTATGTTAACAGCTGGTCTTACTTCTGTTGCTGCACCTTGTCATTGTTCTTTACTTCTTCTGGTTCTTCATCTCTGCGAATATCATCTCTGTGTTCTTCTGTATCTTCTTCCCTATCTTCTCCATCTATCCTCCGTATCATCGGTATTATCTTTATGTCTTTTCTGTCTCTCTTCTCCATCAGCCTTCTCTACCTTCTCCATCTGTCTTCTCCATCTATCCTTTGTATCGTCTCTTTCATCTTGATGTCTTTTCAATATTCTTCTTCCTCTGTCTTCCCTATCTGTCATCTTTATGTCTTCTCTGTCTGTCTTCTGTATCTGTATTTTGTCTATATTTTTTCTATCTATCTTTATCAATTTGTCTTCTCCATAAGTCTATTTTTGTTATCTTTTATCTCTGTCTTCTGTGTTTAACTTTCTGGCAATTCTTTATCAGTGTGTCTTCCTCATCTTATTGACTCATCTTTATTACCATTCAGTCCTCTTTTTCTACAAGCCATCCATCTTCTGTTGTTCCTGCCTCACCTCAGTCATCATACCTACACCTCAGTGCTTCTTCCTCCATTACACTGCGTTCCATTCCGTCCTGTCTTACAATCCAATATTCTTTGGTAGGATCCAATTCTATTCCAGCCCAATTCTTGCCTACAATCCAAGCCTTTCTTTGCCAGTCATTCCTCCTGTACAGTCCAATCCTTTTTAATGCATTCCAATCCTCTTCTTCTGCACTCCTCTCCACTTTTCCACACCTAAACCCTATTCGGTCATCGTCTTGTTTAATCCAGTTAATTTCTGTTTCATCCCAATCCCCTTTTTTACTCTCTTCTTCATCTCAATCCCTTTTATTACTCTCGTGTGCAGTCCAGTTACCTTCAGCACGTTAATCCTTCATACTACACTTGATCCCTCTAATCTGCTTCTTAATCCTGTTTCGATTATCTTTACTTCGTCTTAATCCTCTGAATCCAATCCTCTCTGATGCAGTTCGAGGTTCCTGTTCTCGTTGGTTAAGGAAGCTCCCTAACACATCATCCACAGCGATTTATTTTTGGGTATGACTGGCTAATATCCTTTTGTACCCCATTTATGCTGAGTATGGCCATTTGGGAAGGATTTATGTCGCACAGAATATGACAGTAAGGTTTAAGAAAGAAAATAAATCACTTAGGAAAGGTTATTAGGGAGCTTCCTTAACCCGGGCCTCACTTTTCGTATTCTGTCCTTCCGATATACGATCCAGTCCTCTTCCTTACGATCCAGTCCTTTTTCCAGACTCTCCATTTCACAACACTTTATTCTCTTACTTCAGTCCTTTTTGGTACACCGAAATCCATTACTACAGTCTAATATCTCTCTCTCTCTCTCTCTCTCTCTCTCTCTCTCTCTCTCTCCCTCTCACACACACACACACACACACACTCTCTCTCTCTCTCTCTCTCTCTCTCTCTCTCTCTCTCTCTCTCTCTCACATACACACACACACACACACACACACACACACACACACAGTCCTCTCTGCGACACTTATATGCATTTACTACTCTTAAATCCTCTGCTTTTATTCATTGATCTACTTCTACTCTTTAACACTTATTATTTTATACTTGTCTATCCCTATCCTTCTATTCTTCAACTCCTATCCCTCTCTACTGCATCTCATTCTTTTCTTTTACCATCCAATCCCTTTGTCGTACAGTCGCCAAGTTACTCCAATCCAAATCCCCCTTCATCCAATCCAATCCTCTTCTCTTACAATCCAGTCCTCTTCTCGACCCTCCGTTAATTAACTCTGGAGGTGCCGGTGGTCTTTCCTCCTATTATTTCGAGGCATCTACTATCATTTCCCAACTCTCTTTTTCATAATCCAATCCTCTCTTACAATCCAGTCCTCTGCAACAGTCCAATCCTCTCTGTTACCATGAAATCCCATGCTTATGTATTCCAATTCTCTTTTTTGCCGTTAAATCCCATGTCTGTTTAATCCAGTCCTCGTTATTGCAGTTGAATCCTCTTGTTTACTCTTCAGTCCCCTTCGTTTTCAATGTAGTCTTTTTATTACAATCCAATCCTCTTTATTACCATTGCCATTAATTCCCCTTGTCATATGATCCAGTCCTCTACATTACAAGCGATTCCTTTGTTACAATCCTGTCCATTATTTTACAGTCCAGTTCTCCGTATTACAACTCGTCTTCTGCTTTACAATCCAATCCCCTAATGTACCACCCAGTTCCCTAAATTACAATCGAATCCTGTATATTACAACCCAGTCCTCTATTTTACAATCTAATCCTCTATATTACCATCCAATCCTCTATATTACAGTCCAATCCATCTTCCCTCCTCTTAATTAACCCTACAGGCGGCCTTCCCTCTCATTATCCCAGAGCCTCTACCCTCATCACACGAGTGGGACTTGCAGGAGAGGGGGTAATTTTAGCTGCTGCAGTGTTTCATTACGGTTGCAAGCTGGGGGGAGTGGGTTTACAAGGGGGGTGGGTAGGAGTTGCATGGTGGGGTGTGGGGAGTGGGAATTGGGGTGGGAAGGGGGAGGGAGGTGCAAGGTAGGGGTGAGAGTGGGGATGGATAGTGGGAGGGAGTTGCAAGGAGGGGGTGAGGTGGTCGAGGTGGAGTGGGGATTATGATGGGTTGAAGTTGCAAGGTGGAATGTGAGGGGGTGGGAGTGGGGGTGCATAGGGAGAGGGAGATACAAGGTGTGGGTGGGGTGGTGAGTGTTGGGGTGGGGGTGGAGGTGCTTCTGGGGTACAGGATTTCAAGGTGGAGTGGAGAGGGAAAGGGAGGTGGCAAGGTGAGATGTTGAGGGAGGAGGGGTGTGTGATGCAGGGTGGTTGCAAGCAGGTGTGCTTTGGGGGTGGGGGGGGGGGATGTAAGGATCGGTGTTGTTTTAAGGGGGTTTAGTTGAAAGGTGGTAACAATTTGGGAGTGACTGCAAGGGAACACGTAGATGGGAAAGGTTGGGGTAATTTAAGGTGCAGTGTGGTGATGAGTGGAATTATGGTGTTGGTGTGCAGTATGGTGATGAGTGGAATTATGGTGTTGGTGTGCAGTATGGTGATGAGTGGAATTATGGTGTTGGTGTGCAGTATGGTGATGAGTGGAATTATGGTGTTGGTGTGCAATATGGTGATGAGTGGAATTATGGTGTTGGTGTGCAGTATGGTGATGAGTGGAATTATGGTGTTGGTGTGCAATATGGTGATGAGTGGAATTATGGTGTTGGTGTGCAATATGGTGATGAGTGGAATTATGGTGTTGGTGTGCAGTATGGTGATGAGTGGAATTATGGTGTTGGTGTGCAGTATGGTGATGAGTGTAGGTATGGTGTGGGTGTAGCTGGTTGGGGTTGAGGTGAGAGGGGTAGTGATAGTAGTGATGATAATGATGGAGTAATTATATGCCAGCGGAGTTGATGTGGGTTTCTGGTGATGTTTTGAGTAGTTGTGATGTTAGTGATGATACTGGTGGAATAACGAAATGGTAGCTGAGTTGTTGTGTGGTGTTAATAGTTGGAGTTAAGAGTGATTATGGTGTTATAGTCCTTTTACTCTAACTTGGCCTAAAATTACCATCTCTTCGTCTAGAATGTTGAGTTGTAAGAAGAGATTGACACTAGATTTTGATGCTAGTCACAAAGAAGTGTTTTGAAAAGTATGTCGAGCGGCACAGAGCTACGTGAAATGGGATGCAAAAGGACGAAAATCGGGGCCAAGATATTGTAAATCGATGTAGTAATGGTGGTGGATTATAGGATGATGAAGGTGGTGATGATGATGGTTATTATTATTATTATTATTTCTGATGGGTTATGATTCGCGTGGTTCTTGGATTCTTTTAATTGTAATATATATTTTTTTCTTTTATGTGTCCGACTCTGGGCATAGGCTTCACACCCTGCTATCAAGGCCCAGCAGTCCTACATACCATACACCTCTACATGTCACCACTTCGGCGCTAACACCCACCGTCCATATTGAAAACATGCTAGGGCTGTCTCATACAGGACTGGTGTATTGGTATTAGCGGGGGTATTTTTACGACATGTCGGCGGGTCTTCTGATAGATCAGTAAATCCTGATTTAATGAAATTCAAATTCTTAAACTGTTCCCTGCCCCAGCCGGGATTCGAACTTGGTTCCGTTAGGACTGCAGGCCATCTCTCTACCGATTGAGCCACCGCCTCCCCTTAAAGCCTAGAATCTGATAATATCTTTTGTATTTTATTCTGGCTCTACTCAGGTGATTTTTTTCCCTGAAGGTTAACGGACTGGGGGGATTTTGATATGGGTTTGATGACTTCTGTACAATTATTTTTTTTTCATCCGAGTAAAATCGTCTGGCAGCAACAAGATCGACAAAAAAGTCATCGTATTGAAGCGTTTAATCTCTTCTGTCTTATATTCATTACTTATAATGTCTTGGGACGGTTTTATTCAGCTTAAAAGACTTGCAGCACTGAGTGGTCCTGCTGTCAGGTGGGAGTCGGTGAACTCCCAGAAACATGATTTGCGGGTATCAAAGATAAATTTTTCTACGCGCTTTCATGACTTTTCCTCAGTTCACAAAATTTTTCAAATGCCTTTGACAATCACGCTATTGGTTAGTGGCATTAGGGGGGGAAAAAAAAATCGTAAAACAGGGATACCATCCCCATGGAATTAACTTCTACATACCATATACTATTCAGTAAACATCCCATATAATTGGTGTAAGACTATAGCATGGTAAATATATGGAGAAATGCTTTTATGCACAAATTTTGCCATATTTTAAAATTCGCCGCCGGAGCAATGTACGACATGTTTTCATGGTTGCCCTCCACTCAACACCTCGTTTACATCGCGTCTCCCACAGCCTACGACGTTTGGCGTTCATCTTTGATGGAAACCTTGCCCACCCTTCCACTTGTTTGATGAATAGGTGCTGGTCTGCGTTGAAAGTTGAATTTGATTTGCAGTCACCCACAGCGCAAAGTTCGTCATTTTGCCAAGTGTTCTTATGTCACGCAACCAAGTCATCCCATCACCGACGCATCTCGCCAGTCTCGTGTTTGTTTACAATCGTACGTGTGGCAGAGCCGAGTACTGAATTGAAATGTCGCATGGCGAATTTTTTCATATCTTTCATTATTGTTTTTAAGAAATGGAAATCCTTTTTCGAATTATTTACCGTCTTTATACATGCGTGAAGGCAATATTTCAACATAACCCTCTTTAGTACATCCCAAGAAAGTACCTGATAGGAGTAGAACATACGACTGAATGTTTTTTTTCCCAACCCATCTTCTTTATAAGGCCATGAATATTGTAGAACCCTCAGTTTTGTTGGTGTAAGCCTGATGTTCAACATCACGACACTCCGTTTTAGCTGGCTTTGGGTAGAATTACATCAAATATTGGTAGCTGTAACCCTCACACCCACAGAACACGTATCTGGGAAAGTTCACAGACTCCCACCAGATGGCAGGACCACTCAGTGCACTGGTCCAACAAGAACTCTCTCGAAGATCAAATGTAGTCGCTGGTAGAGAGCAAAAGTAAGTCAGTGGAATATGCCGCCAGATTTAGGTGATTGAAGGGGTTGTGATCCTATAGAAATGCATTGAATTGTAACCGCAGTTGGCAGGGCATTCATTTGGCTTGGTGATGAAATAGCAGTCTCGGCTCTTGATTGTGGTGCGGCGCGCACACACACACACACACACACACACACACAAGTATATGTCTCTGTAGCTGTCTGTCCATCTATCTACTGTATCTGTATGTGTATTTATCTGTCTATCTGTCCATCACTTTCCATCTATCACCCTTAATATAAATCTATCCATATATCTCAGTGTACAAGGTATACGCAGTACACACACACATACATCACTTAGCAAACCACATTTAACACAGACAGACAGCAATGAACCCACATCATTTCCAAGTAATAGAAGAGATGGTGAATATGCAACACCAACACTACACCCAGGCCACGCCAACACTACACCCACGTCCACCCCAAATCAATACACTACTTGAGAAGCATGGAGGGTGCTCAGGGTAATAAGTTTTTTTAATTAGCTTCTTCAAGTGGACAGGTATTCGGAAAAGGAGCTTGAGTCTTCTTTACGATGAAGGAGTCTGCTGGTTATTATTATTTATTATTATTATTATTATTATTATTATTATTCGCAGTACCGGTAGTAGTAGTATTTGCAGGACTTTTTTTTTTTTTCGCTGTAATATTTGCTGTCGACGATGAGCTAGTTTCCATTGCAATTTATTAGTGATCTTTTGTTACATCTCAGTATTCGTGATGGAGAGATGGCAGCTTTTGGCCAAGTTAATATAAAAGGAGTATAGCCAACGCAACCCCACCCACCCCCCAACCCTTCACCCCCGCCTTGTCGGTGAGGAGGCTCCCTAACACCTCTCCTTGAACGATTTATTTCCCAAACTACCCATTATCGTTCTGTTGTTTTAATTCTGATATTTTTTTTAAGTTGGCATAGATGGCATGAATAACATACAAGAATATAGTAACGGAACAGAGTCAGAAATAAACCGGTAAGGAAAAGGGATTAATACTTCATGAATGACATACAAGAATATAGTAACGAGGCAGAATCAGAAATAAACCGGTAAGGAAAAGGTGTTAAGACTGCATGAATGACGTACAAGAATATAGTAACGGAGTAGAATCAGAAATAAACCGGTTTGGAAGAGGTGTTAATATTGCATGAATTACACTCAAGAATATAGTAACGGAGTAGAATCAGAAATAAACCGGTAAGGAAGAGGCGTTAAGTAAGCATCCCAACCACACCTGAACACCTGCCTTTAAGCTCAACTGTTGTGGCCGGATGAGAAAAAAAAGTGATGTCCATTATTATTATTTTTTTCACACTGCTACGGTTGATGCATAAATATTTAGTCTGAAATTCTTAAGTCCCGTTCAGCTTTTATTTTTTTTATTTTTTATTTTTTTCATTTTCTGTGTGTAGCAAAATATCTAGCCTGGAATTCTGGAATGGTTTTATTTTTTCATTTTATTTATTTATTTTTTTTTTTTGCGCGCGTATCTGCATTCGTGTCGATGTCCGTGTGGGTCAGTATTTTTGTTTGTGAAAGAGGGTGATGATGTGATGGTGATTATGATGATGATGATGATGATGATGATGATGTGTGTGTGTGTGTGTGTGTGTGTATTTTTATGCGAGGAAGAAGGAACCAAAGGCCATGAGCCCGCAATAAGTTCCCTCCAAGAAAAACAAAAAAACAAAATACAATAGAGAGCCAAATTCAAGATTCATTCATGTCGAGATGCCTGGACACACTGCGTTTGAAAGACTGGAGATCATAGGCTGCAGGAAATACAGACAGAGGGAGACAGTTCCAGAGCTGACCTTTGCATAAATGAAGGACTGGGAGTAACGGTTAACTCTTGCATTAGAGAGTTGGACAGAATAGAGATGAGAGTTGCTGCTAGACGGGTGCTACGCGCTCGCCGTAAAGGTGGAGGAATGCATGCAGACAGTTCAGAGGAGCAGTGACAATTAAAGTAGCGATAGAAAAGAGATAAAGATGCAACAGTGCGGCGAAGAGACAGAGGTTGAAAGGAGTCAGTAAGAGGAGGAGAGTGTGTCATTGTGGCATTTTGAAGATAGGGCAAAATTTTGTAAAGCTGTATAGCAAAAATTTGCAAAGCATTCTTTTATTACCTCTCTCTCTCTCTCTCTCTCTCTCATTGAGCCACAGAGAGTTCAGTTTATTATGGAAATATTTTATAATTAATATAAACTTTATTAAGTTTTGTATTTGATGCCGATATAGTAACTATATATTAGTCGTTATAAAATTCGGGAGTATATTTTACCTTGAGTCTTTTGCATCGTATTTTGAGGCGTTATAATAGATATATGTACTATTGTTTTGTTTTTTTTTCGTTTTCTGTTTTCAGGCACTATATGAGAAACTTGTGCTTTGATGCTTTATATTTTAGAGAATTTCTGAATATCCTCCCATTTCTCTATCATTCTTGAACATTTTGGGGGCAATATTTTTAGGCGGTGTGCTAAATTTTTTTTGGCAAACATTCCACTCCTGTTTTTCACTAAATTCTGAACCCTCTTGATATGGATTTGTGAAAGCATTGTAGTGTGCAGTTTGTTTCTTTGTAATTGTGTGTGTGTGTGTGTGTGTGTGTGTGTGTGTGTGTGTGTGTGTGTGTGTGTGTGGTTTAACAATTTTTAATATAATAGGAAAGAAAGTTTCGAAGGCAATGTGTTGTTTCAAATTTATCCTCTCTCTCTCTCTCTCTCTCTTTCTCTCTCTCTCTCATTTGAGGCACGATATAGACTGAAAACTGGAAAGCATGAAACTCCACTTTTTTCCTCCCCCTCTACTTTTTCCTCCACTTTTCCCCTCTTCTCTGCTTTTTCCTCCACTTTTTCCCCTACTTTTTCCCCCACTTTTTCCCCTACTTTATTCTCCACTTTTTCCCTCGCCTCCAATTTTTCCTCCACTTCTCCCCTACTTTTCCTCCGCTTTTCCCCCTCGCATCGGCTTTTTCCTCCCCTTCTACTTTTTCCTCCCCATTTTTCTCCCGCTCTACCTTTTCCTCTCCATTTTCCTCCCCCTCTACTTTTTCCTCCGCTTTTTATATTTTGAAGCGATCTGCGAGTGTGTTCCATGATATTGCTTCCGGGGATATGCAACAGTAACATGGGCAGCTTAATTTATTTTTGCTTTGAAAGTTATATTTGTAGTGTTGCCAGAGATCGAGAGGTGTCGTGAGAGGTGAATACTTTGTTGTACTGTGCTGTGTTGTTACCAGGAGTTACAAGGACAAGTAGTATCTCGACAGGTCATGTGACTCATACCGAGGTGTGGTGTGATGTGTGTTCCGTTGTGTTGTGGTATGGTGTGATTTATAGTGTTGTGTTGTATTCTCTTGTGTTGTTATGTGTTGCGATGCGTTGTGTTGTTGTAGGCTTTGTGTTCCATAGGGTGGTGGTGTGAAGAGACACTAATCTCCTGAATAAACAGCACTCGAGTCTCTCTCTCTCTCTCTCTCTCTCTCTCTCTCTCTCTCTCTCTCTCTCAGAAGCATAATAGAAAGAACTGAACCAACCCTTTTCCTTCACCTTTTAAGCCCATTTAATACCTGACGTTGTACCAAATGCGGCATTGTGTCTGCATATAAGCTGTAGGAGCACATGTTTCCACAGAGCAAAAGAAAAAAGATAGAAACCAAAAACAAACTGCAGCCAAGACACGTCATCTTCCATTTGCTCATCAGCCGCTCCTTGACTCATCTTTTTTTACCTTTGAGTCATGTTATTTTATTTCTTGACATTATTCTACGGAAGTAATTTAAATAGTGGTACTGCATGTGGCTGGAAAATGCGACTATGGAAAATACACTTGTGACTAGAAATGATCCAAACAGAGATTACGCAAGGACGGCCCCAATAGGCTTATGAATATACCGAAAAAACAGCAAACTGATGGAAACGTACTCTGATTTCAGTGTTTGTTGCATCACTTACCGCAAAATCCGTTTTCTCACAGTTTTAGGAGGAAAAATGTTGCTTGAAGAATTTAACCCCTCGCAGTGAGTAAGAAACCGATCATATCCAGACATTTATGGAAAGACTGAATAAAGTTTTGTGTATGTGCTCTTATTTTTGACATGTTGTTAGTCACGAAGAAGAAAAATGCATCACCTTGGGGAAAAATGCATTGACAATGATAAACAGATCTGACAAAACTAAGAATTTATAGGAAAAACTTAGCTGAACGACCTCGAGTGTATGTGGCCTCTTCCACTGCCATATCACAAATCACGAAGAAAGAAAGCCCGCAGGGAAAGAAGGACGTGGAGCCGAGAAAAAGGTGAAAAAAAACGCGAGGAGAGTGCATGAGAAATCACCCGTCGCCATGTTGGTTAAGGCTGCCATGACAAAAGAGCATCGCGGGCTTTGGATCTGAGGCGGCCATGATGAACCTGGGCCGACGCACTCCCCTGTACTCCCTGGGTGAGGATCGGGAGGAGACTGTCTACATGTTGGACGAGGATGCTAATGAGGATGACCAAGGTAGTAGTAGTGTTAAGGGACTCTGCTGTAATTGCAAGATACAGGAACTTGAGTTTAGTTGTAAGTTCCAGGGTCTCGAGTGTATGTTTGGGATATTGTAGTCATCATCATCATCATCATCATCATCATTCATTAGTATTTTATGACCATTAATTCATCATCATCATCATTATCACTTATCATAATTTCGTCGTCATGATCAGCATTATCAAAGATCATCGACTTTGTCATCACCGTGTTTCCCACTTTCATTCCAGGAAAACAACCATCAGTAAGTAATTTCCTTCATTACAGGAAATTTGGGATATTTAGGTATGAAAACTGCCATTGTTCATAATATTCTAGTGTGATCATAAACTGTAAGAACGGTATTTGAAATAATTTTTGTTCTTCCCATGTCCTTCCCGTTAATTATTTTATACCTCATACTTTCACCTTGTACAATATATTAATTTCCAGTCAGTTATTAATTACAGGAATCAGAAACTCCCATGACAAATAGCCCCTTCAGTACGATATTTTGTTTAACCTCCAGACGATTTTATTCAGGTTAAGGACTTAAGACTTATCGAAGTGAAAGGGTTTATCATCTTGGCATCTTCATCTCCTACTTTCACTCCATCTCTTCCTTTTCTAATATCCTTTTATTCGACGCTTTTCTACTGTCCCCCTTTTTTCATCTGTCTCGTTTCCCATCTCTCTCTCTCTCTCTCTCTCAGGAGAATAAAGTAATCTAAATATGGCCAGAATAAGACTGAAATATAGGCTGTCACCGTATTCGAGGAGTATTATAATTTATTTTCTTCTTAACCTCTTGAATCCAGTGACGATTTTTTTCTTATTCTTGCTGCTGTCAGGGGATGTTCTTCAACCAGGAGGGATTTTTCAGGCTTGAGGAGTTAGTTAGAGCCCTTGTTCATCTGTTCAGCACAAAAATCGTCCCTTCGTTAGCTAATGTAAAGGAAGAAAAGAACATCATTTATTTTATTTATTTTTATTTTGGTATTTAAGCTTGCCTCGGATGATTTTATTCAGCTGGGTAGATGCTCTAAGTGGTTAATGAAGGCTGTAGCACCTGTTCTCATCGGTTAAGGAAGCCCCCTAACACCTCATCCTAAGCGATTTTTGGCTTATTACACACTGACTTCCCGAATGTTTTATAAATCCTTTGAACATCGCCTTACTCAGCATAAATAACGTACAAAAAGTATATACAGTATGTTAATCAGCATATCCAAAAGTGAATCGCTAAGGAAGAGGTGTTAGGGAGTTGCAAAACCAACGAAAATACGGGCCTGTATCTAACATCAATTTCGAAACGCCTGAGTCAACTTTCATCGTCTGGGGGTAACAAGAATGAAATACGGTAGATAACAAAAATACATAATATATAGACATTAAATTCCTCTCTACTTCATGCTGTCTATTTCCTATCGTCTTCACCCCCCCCCTCCAGCATAGCATATATTTTCCATACTGTTATTATTCCTTCTTTCTCATACTCTCACATATTTAATTTTCCATGCATTCATTGTAATTCCGGCCATTTGAACCTCCCATAACCGTTAACTGGGACGGGATTGGATGAGAGGGTTTGTTTACCTTGGCCCTGATTGGCGGAGATTGGTCACGTGCCTTCCAGCGGCCCTGTGATTGGCTAAAGCATCCGTTCATTGGGCCCTACCAGTATCTGATTGGCAGATTCTCGCTTTTGAATATATGAATCAGCGACGCCTTTTTATTTTATGGTCTTGGGCTTGTGTTCTTATCGGTTTAAGGAAGCTCCCTAACACCTCTTCCATTATGATTAATTTTGCTATGGCTGGTTAATCTATTTCTGATTGGTTGATCTGGGCGTCTGAATGTTTGAATCAAGCGACGTCTTTTTATGTTATCGTCTTATGCTCGAATTATTGTTTGGTAAGAAAGCTCCCTAACACCTCTTCCATAGCAATTTATTTTTGGATACAGTTGGTTAACCTATGTGTGATTGGTTGACGTGGGCGTTTGTTCTCGTATTCTTTTCGGGTTAGGAAGTCCCTAACATCTCATCCCTAGCGATTTATTGTTGAATATGGCTGGTTAATATCGTTTTGTACGTTATCTGTGCAGAATATGGCGAAATCAGAATTATTTATGCAACACGGACATGAGCAGTAAGGTGTAATAAGCAAAATAAATTGCCTAGAAAAAGGTATTAGGGCGCTTCCTTAACCGACGAGAAAACGGGCTTTGCTGTTACCCGACCTCTTTTCTGATTGGCTGACCTAAACGTTTGAATATTTGACTCCAACGACATCTTGTATATTCTGTTTTATTTATTTATTTATTTATTTATTTGTATTTTGCTGCTAGGCGATTTTATTCGGCTCAGGAGAGATTTTAATAGTGAAGGTTCATTCAGAGGTACAACCTATTTCTAAAATACTCCTTATCTATAATCGTTCGATGGAGATAACAGGACTAAAATAGAAAAGACCTTTCGGGGCTGAATCTCTCTCTCTCTCTCTCTCTCTCGAGGATTATTTGTTGGCATATTTTAACGCCTGTATGTTTGAGAGAGAGAGAGAGAGAGAGAGAGAGAGAGTCACTACCTCGCTTTTCAACATCCACCATTAATACCTTTCTTTGCAACATCTCACAGCAGTGCCAAGTGACAATCTCTTCACATCCAACACCACCCTTCACTGTACCTCTTTGCAACACCACCCTTCACTGTACCTCTTTGCAACACCACCCTTCACGGTACCTCTTTGCAACACCACCCTTCACGGAACCTCTTTGCAACACCACCCTTCACGGTACCTCTTTGCAACACCACCCTTCACGGAACCTCTTTGCAACACCACCCTTCACGGTACCTCTTTGCAACACCACCCTTCACGGTACCTCTTTGCAACACCACCATCCACAGTAGCTCTTTGCAACACCACCCTTCACGGTACCTCTTTGCAACACCACCCTTCACGGTACCTCTTTGCAACACCACCCTTCACTGTACCTCTTTGCAACACCACCCTTCACGGTACCTCTTTGCAACACCACCCTTCACGGTGCCTCTTTGCAACACCACCCTTCACGGTACCACTTTGCAGCACCACCCTTCACGGTACCACTTTGCAGCACCACCCTTCACGGTACCACTTTGCAACACCACCCTTCACGGTACCTCTTTGCAACACCACCATCCACAGTAGCTCTTTGCAACACCACCCTTCACGGTACCTCTTTGCAACACCACCCTTCACGGTACCTCTTTGCAAGACCACCATCCACAGTAGCTCTTTGCAACACCACCCTTCACGGTACCTCTTTGCAACACCACCCTTCACAGTACTCTTTGCAACACCACCCTTCACAGTACCTCTTTGCAACACCACCATCCACAGTAGCTCTTTGCAACACCCTCGCACCCTATGCAACACCTCTCCCTTCTGGATCGCCTTCAAGTCTTCAGTCGTTTCCTCGTCTCCCCTCGCCATCTCTCTCTCTCTCTCTCTCTCTCTCTCTAATCCCCGTCGTTCCGGAGTGTGGGCAGACCTCCGGCAAGTTTCAACCACACTCCTACATCATCCCACGCCCTTTTCCACCACTCTCACTCCCTCTCTCTGTTTTGCCTCTTATTTATCATCCTCTTCCCCCTCGGCTTATTTATTTATTTATTTTATCTTTTCCTTTGTTTGTGTAGCATCCATTTTAACTTACTCCCCTCCTCTGCTTCCCTCTCTTGCTCTTTTCCTATATCGTTTTTATTTTCATTGTTTTCTCTTTCGCCTCTCCTTATCCAGTAAATTTTCCTCACCTACCGCTTCTCCATCTTCTTCATTTTTTTTTTTTCCAATTATTTCTCGTCTGTGATTCTTCTGGTATTTTTTCTTCCCATTTACTTTCTTCTTCCCTTCAATAACCCTCCAGTTCATCGTTTTTTTTTCCTCTTTTCTTTCATCCTTGATCTTTTTCACATTCCCTTTTATTTTCTGTTTTTCATCTCCTTAACCCCCCCCCTCTCTCTCTCTCTCTCTCTTTCTCCTTCCTATATTGGTATCTAACTCCTCTTCCTCCCCCCCCCCACCACCACCACGCTCCTAGCCACCATGTTCATCATCTTGGCATCTTCATCTCGTACTCTCACTCCATATCTCTCTCTCTCTCTCTCTCTCTCTCTCTCTCTCTCTCTCTCTCACTCTCTCTCTCGTCATTTCTTTTATTATATTCTCCATGTTTCATATATTTTCTCTTCAACGTTTATTTTCTCTCTTTTTCCATCCTCTTTTCCTTTCCCTCCTTTTCACCTTAAAATTCTCTCTCTTTTTTATTCGTATTTTTTATCTTTTTTGGTCTATTTTTTTCTCCTTTTTCATCACTCATCGTCTCTCTCTCTCTCTCTCTCTCTCTCTCTCTTGTCCTCTTCCATTACTTCCTTCCCTTACACTCCTCCCACTTCCTCTAATATCGCATCTTTCTCCTGTAATCTCTCTTCTCTCCTCTCTTTCCCCTCTTTCTTTCTTTCCCTTACTCTCTTCCCATATCCTTCCTCTCTCTCTCTTTTCCCCCTCCTTTTCTCTCCCTTCCCCTTCCTCTCACTTTCATATCCTCCTCCTCTCTCCTCTCCTCTCTCTAATTTTATCCTCTTCTTCCCCTCATTTTTCCGTTCCTCCCCTCTCCGTTCCCCTCTCACTGCCCTCTTCCTGGGACCTCTTCTCATCCCTCACCCTTCTCTTCCCTCCTTGTTTCCCCTCTATTTCCGTTCTCCCTTCTCCTCTAACCCCTGTCCTTCTCACTTCTCCTTTCCCCACCTTTTTCCTTCCCTTCATACTCTCATATTCTCTCATTTTCACTCTCGCTTTCCCTCTTGCTCTGCCTCTCTCCTCTCCTCTCCTCTCCTTTCCTCTCCTCTCCTTCCTCTCCTTCTTACCCTTTCCTCTCTTCTCTATCCTCTTTCCTCCCCTCCCCTCCCCCTTCCTATCTATCTCCTTTCCCCTCTCCTCCCCTCCCCTCCCTTTTCTTACCCTCTCTCCTCCCCTCTCACTCCCCTCACCCTGGGATCAATTCTCATCTCTCACCCCTCGCTTGTAACTGGTTCTTTCATTGACTCATCCACTCACTCTCTTTATTTCTCACTCTCTTTAATCTTCATTCTCTTTAAATACTCTTTCCCAGTTATTGCATCAGTTTTTCCTTCTGTACTTTTACTCATTCGTTATTGTTCTCTGTCTGTCTGTCCGTCTGTCTCTCTCTCTCTCTCTCGTTTTCTTTCATTCCCACCTTTTCCTGTCCACATCCCTCCCTCTCACACCATTCTCTCTCTCTCTCTCTCTCTCTCTCCCCTCTTCTTCATAATCCTTCCCTCACGTCTCCCCGTTTCCTCTAAATCCATTGAAATTGCCTCTTCCTTGCTCACACATATCGAGACATGACCCCCCTTTCTCTCTCTCTCTCTCTCTCTCTCTCTCTCTCTCCTTATTCTTGCTATTACCAGACTATATTTATTATTTAGCCAGATAGTTTTAGTCTTTCTCTTTCGCTCACTCACTTTCGTTTCTCTGTCACTTAAATCTATCACTCCGTCACTCTTCTGTTTCCCATTTGTCTCCCTTTTCTGTTACTCTCCTATTTCTCTCCCTTACTCTTCTGTTTCTCTCCCTTTTCTGTTTCTCTCCCACATCACTCCCCCACTCTTCTGTTTCCCTCCCACATCACTCCCTTACCCTTCTGTTTCTCCCTCACATCACTCCCCCACTCTTCTGTTTCCCCCCCACATCACTCCCTTACCCTTCTGTTTCCCCCCCACATCACTCCCTTACCCTTCTGTTTCTACCCCACATCACTCCCCCACTCTTCTGTTTCTCCCCCACATCACTCCCTCACTCTTCTGTTTCCCACATCACTCCCTCACTCTTCTGTTTCCCCCCCACAACACTCCCCCACTCTTCTGTTTCCTACATCACTCCCCCACTCTTCTGTTTCCTACATCACTCCCTCACTTTTCTGTTTCCTACATCACTCCCTCACTCTTCTGTTTCCCACATCACTCCCTCACTCTTCTGTTTCCCACATCACTCCCCCACTCTTCTGTTTCCTACATCACTCCCTCACTCTTCTGTTTCCCACATCACTCCCCCACTCTTCTGTTTCCTACATCACTCCCTCACTCTTCTGTTTCCCACATCACTCCCTCACTCTTCTGTTTCTCCCCCACATCACTCCCTCACTCTTCTGTTTCTCCCCCACATCACTCCCTCACTCTTCTGTTTCCCACATCACTCCCTCACTCTTCTGTTTCTCCCCCACATCACTCCCTCACTCTTCTGTTTCTCCCCCACATCACTCCCTCACTCTTCTGTTTCCCACATCACTCCCTCACTATTCTGTTTCCTACATCACTCCCTCACTCTTCTGTTTCCTACATCACTCCCTCACTCTTCTGTTTCCCACATCACTCCCTCACTCTTCTGTTTCCCACATCACTCCCTCACTCTTCTGTTTCCCACATCACTCCCTCACTCTTCTGTTTCTCCCCCACAACACTCCCCCACTCTTCTGTTTCCCTCCCACATCACTCCCTGACTCTTCTGTTTCTCCCGCACATCACTCCCCCACTCTTGTTTCTCCCCCACATCACTCCCTCACTCTTCTGTTTCCTACATCACTCCCTCACTCTTCTGTTTCCTACATCACTCCCTCACTCTTCTGTTTCCCACATCACTCCCCCACTCTTCTGTTTCCCACATCACTCCCTCACTCTTCCGTGTCTCTCCCACCCACACTGATTCAGAAATTGGAAGATCTCGGAACACTTTGGCAGGGTGTATTTTGCCCAGACTGTTCGCACCAGGATATGAAAAAAGGAACCTGGATTGTAAATTGGACGGTTTGGTGTCGGAGTCTGAAGTAATGGTTGGATGTTTTCCTTAGTATTTAGGTCACTGTATTCCATGATTTTTCGTGTGTCTTGTTCCTGCGATATTTACTGTGTACCTTATATCTGTGTATGTATAAGTTGTTGCATAAGTCTGGATCCATAGTGCAAGATGAAAGAGGTTTATACGCACAGAATGCAATCCGTGTGTCCGCCTCAGCCCAACATTTCCTGCCTCGCCTTCCTGTGTCGCTCATCCTTACCCATCTCCCCTTTCCCTCGTTTTCCCTCCCCTCTTACCCTTCTTACTCTGTGGTCCCCAGTGGTTACCAGCTTATAGAGTACCCTTTACTGTATAGACGTGGCAAACCATTTTTTCCCAAGTTAAGCATGTTCATACGTCTTTTCATCTGTAAATGTAATGTCTCCTTGCATCCAGCCATAGTGTACCCGTGTCCATGTGATCATTATGTAATCAGTATCAGACCACGCCTTCACCACCAGACCTTTCCACATCTCCCACCTCATTCCCTCCACATCTCCCTGCCCCATTCCCTCCAGGTCTCCCTGCCCCATTCCCTCCAGGTCTCCCTGTCTCATTCCCTCCACATCTCCCACCCCATTCCCTCCACATCTCTCTGCCTCATTCCCACCGCATCTCCCTGCCCCATTCCCTCCACATCTCCCTGCCTCATTCCCTCCACATCTCTCTGCCTCATTCCCACCGCATCTCCCTGCCCCATTCACTCCACATCTCCCACCCCATTCCCTCCACATCTCCCTGCCCCATTCCCTCCACATCTCTCTGCCCCATTCCCACCGCATCTCTCTGCCCCATTCCCTCCACATCTCCCTGCCCCATTCCCTCCACATCTCCCACCCCATTCCCTCCACACCTCCCTGCCCCATTCCCTCCACATCTCCCACAATTCCCTCCACATCTCCCACAATTCCCTCCACATCTTCCTGCCCCATTTCCTCCACATCTCTCTGCCCCATTCCCTCCACATTTCCAACCACATCTCCCACCCCATTCCCTCCACATTTCCAACCACATATCCCACCCCATTCCCTCCACATCTCTCTGCCTCATTCCCTCCACATATCCATCCCCCATTCCTCTCACCCATTACCCCAGGCAGATAGCGTCGTCTTTCCTGCCCTCTGCTCGTGGGTTCAGACCGCTAATGCTGACCTTGTCTTTAAGCCTTTTCCGGATCTCCGTTATCCCTTCCCCTCCCTTCCTTCTCTCCTTTCTGCTTCTTCTCTCCTTTCTGCTTCTTCTCTCTCCCCTTTCCTTCCCGTATCTTGCTCCTCTCCTTCCCACTTTCCTTCCACGTGCGTCTCTTCCCTCTCCTTCTTCGCCTCTTCTTATCTTTTCTTACCGATTTCACTGCATCTTAATCCCTCCTGTTAGTCTGTCCACTCTGCTTCTTGCCCTCCTTCCCTTCTCTTCTCTGCCTTCTTCTTTTTCCCCCTTTCTCCCTTCTCCCGGCTCATTTCCTTTTCCCTCTCTTCTTCCTCCCTCATTTCCTTCCCTTCTCACCGCAGGTCCTTGCCGCCCATGTCTCCTTTTCCCCCCTTACATGTCTTGCTGCTTACTCTTCCCCTCCTCGTCTTTCCTTCCTGTCTCTTGCTCTCCTTCTCTCCACCCTGCTTCTTCATCCATCTCCTTCCTCTCCTCCTTCATATACTTCCTTCCTCTCTACCCTACCCTCCTCCCTTCCCCAAGCTCTTCCCCTCTCCCTTACGGTTTTTCCTTTCTTTCCTCCTCCTCCTCCTCCTCCTCCTCCTCCTCTCATTGCTTCCTTCAAACCAATATCCTTCTTGACCATAGATCTCTTCGAAACCATCCCGGCCTGATTATCTTCCGTATTTCCCTCCTCTTCTCCTCTTCCTCTCCCTCTTCTTCCTCCTCTCATCCAACTCTTTAACACATATCTCTTCTTTCTTCCACACTACCTCCTGTTCTCTCCTCTCCTCTTTGCTCCACCTCCTCTCTCCTTTACCCTCTATCGCCTTCCTCCCCTCTTACCTGCTCCTCTCTTCTCTCCTTTTCCAGCCACTTCCTTCCTTCTCTTCTTTCTTCCCTCTTTCATCTTTCTCTTTCTTCCGTTTTATCTGCTCCTCTCTTCTCTCTTATCCCTACCTCTTCCTTCCCTCATTTTTCTTACCCCCCCTTCCCTCTCCCTCTGCATCTTCATCTCTCCTTCCTCGACCCTTTTTGCCTCTTCCTTCCTCTCCTACCCCTCCTTTTCTCTCCCTACCTCCCCTCTCCCTCGCCCTCTCACCCCAATTTCCTTCCTGACCATCCCTCTCTTCCAAACCATTCTATAGCTCTTATCTTTTTCCCCATCGTCTGCCTCGCCTTCCCTCCCTCCCTCTTTTCCTTCCACACCGCCCCCTTCTGCTTAAACCATTTCGAGTGTCATACTGTCAAGTACTTTGGAGCCTCTCTCTCTCTCTCTCTCTCTCTCTCTCTCTCTCTCTCTGTATATAAACTTATGTAAAAGCCTATTTCCGTCCATTATAAAGAACCTCAGGCCCCAGTGGGTTAAATCTGTCTATCTAAACATACCTGCACTTGTCTTTTCTACCTTATCTTTCTCTCTCTCTCTCTCTCTCTTCCCACTTCCTTCCCTTCTCCCTTCTCTTTTGGTGCTGAAGTGAACCTGGCGAAATCCTTGCACCTCCTTCCTGCTTCCTTCCCCCTCCCTCCCTTCTCCATTCACCCCTCCCTTCTGTCTCTCTACTTCCTTGTTCCGTATCTATTCCCTCCATTCTCTTTCAGTCTTGTTTTTCCTCATCCTTTTCCCTTCCCTTTCTCTCCCTTCTCCCTTCCTTTCCATTCCATTCCCTTCCCTTGCCCGCCATTCTCGTCCCTCCCCTGCCTCTCTCCAATCCAGACCAGCCTAGACTCGTGGCTAAAGTGAATCCGATGAGACTCTTCTTGCGTCCCTCTTCCCATCTTTCCCCTCCTTCTCTCATTTCCCCCCCTCTCATTTCCTTCCCTTCTCATTTCACTAAGTCACCTCCTTGCCTCCTTTTATTTTCATTCCCCCTATTCTCTCCCTTCACCCTTTTCCCCCATACTCTATTTTTTTTTTTTTTTTTTACCTTCCTCACCCTCACTTCCCCCCCCTTCTCTTCCTTATCTCCCTTCCCTCCCTCTAACCTTTCCCCCACCCTCTCTTCCTTTCCTCCTTTCCTTCGCCCTCTCTCCCATTACCCCTTTCACCCCACCCTCTCTCCCTTTCCCCCACCCTCTCTCCCTCACTCCTTTCCCCCCACCGTCTAACCCTTCCCTTTCCCTCCCCTTTCCCCCACCCTGTCTCCCTTTCCCCCCTACCCTCTCCCTTCCCTCCTTCACCCCTTCCCCCCCCTTTAACCCTTCCCTTTCCCTCCTTTTCCCCCACCCTCTTTCCCTTCCATCCTCTCCCCTTACTCCCATCCCACGCTCCCTTCCCTCCCTCTCCTCTTTCCCCCTCCCTCTCCCGTGCCTGTGGACCATTTTGGAGTGCCCTTCTCTTTTTCTTCTCGCTAAAATCACTCCAGGCTTTGTCTCGATCCTCTCCAGCTCGTCCCATTCATCTTTCCAGCCTCTTTCCTTTCCACCTCACTCCATTCCCACCCGACCTTCTTCTCTCTTGCATCCAAACTATTGCAAATCTAACTAAATCTAACTATCTAACGCTCCTAGCAGTTTCGGAGTTTTAGTTATATTCTAGGTGGCATTGATGGCATCGAATCACCTTTTTCTTAGCGGCGTAATAATACACTTTGATATTTTTGTTAATTTTTATCTTTCCAGTATCGAAATAAGTGGCCTCAGTAATTTATAAGAGGGCAGTAATGTGTAATATACAAAATTAAGTCGCCAATATGTTCTACTTCTCAATTACCTGGGCTCCCTGACATCTCTTTCTAAGCGATTTATTTTTGGATATAGATGGTTAATGGCCTTTTCTTCGTTATTTATGCAGAGTTTGGCGATACTGGGAGGATTTTTGTAACACAGAGGAGGACAATAAGGTCTAACAGACAAAATAAATCGCTTGGGAAAGGGTGTTAGGGAGCCTCTTCAGTGTACCATTTTATTCCTTCGTATCCATTCCATACCCAACTAGTCTTCTGTATCGTTGGGCCGTATTCTTGTCGGGTAACGAAGCTCCTTAACATCTTTTTAGAAGCGATTTATTTTGCTTATTACACCGTAGTGTCCTCCCTTGTGCCACATAAATCCATCGAATATAGCCATACTCTGCATAAATAACGTACAGAAGGATAGTAGTCAGGCAGCTCCCACTCTCTCTTACTGTCCATCTTCGTGTTACGTAAAGCATTCTAATATCGCCATACTCTGCATAGATACGTGCAAACTGATATTACCCAGCTGTATCCAGAAATAAATCGCAAAGGAAAAGGTGTTAGGGAGCTTCCATAAACGACGAGAATACGGGTCTTAAATTATATACGGTTTGAAAGCTGTCCGCCCTTCCATTTTTTTTTTTTTTAATCTTTTTTCTTCTGATCACTTCAGACCTAACCTTGCCGTTCAAACCGTTACCTCTTCTAACTATAGTCCTTTCACTCTAAACTGGCCCAGATTTTCTTTTGCAGCTTATATGACGCAGGTCAATGATACGAAAAGGCATCTAGCATCTTTTCCATAGCACTTCTTCGTGACTGGCATCAAATTCTAGTGTTAAGCCACTGCAGCATCTCAGCATTGAAGATGAAGAAATGGCAGTTTTAGGCCGAGTTTAAGTAAAAGCAGGATGTGACCTATTTACTTATTTATTTCTATATTCTGATGGTTTTATTCTGGAGGGATTTTATTAGCTGAATAAAATTGTCTGGTGGCTGCAAGAACGTAGAAAATAAAGCAGAATGTACGTCTTTTGGATTTACCTATTAACCTTCCATCTAGCCCTATCCTTTCTTCCACACGTAGCCAATTTTCTCTCTCAGTTCGGTCCCTGACTATACTCCTTTCACCTTAACTTGGCCCGGATTTTCGTTCTTTTGCAGCTTATTTCACAGAGTTCAGTGGCAGAAGACAATACTACAGCTCTACATCCTTTCCACAGCACTTCTTCGTGACTGGCATCCTATTTCAGTGTTCATCTGTTGTTACAACTTGGTGTTCCAGGTGAAGAGTTGGCACTTTTAGGACAAGTTAGAATAAAAGGGTTATAGCATTCCGGCTTATTTCTACACCAAACCCAGCATCCTTCTACACCTAACCCAGCCTACTTCTACGCCTAACCCAGCCTACTTCTACACCAAACCCAGCCTACTACTACACCAAACCCAGCCTACTTCTACACCAAACCCAGCCTACTTCTACACCAAACCCAGCCTACTTCTACGCCTAACCCAGCCTACTTCTACACCTAACCCAGCCTACTACTACACCTAACCCAGCCTACTTCTACACCTAACCCAGCCTACTCCTACACCAAACCCAGCCTACTTCTACGCCTAACCCAGCCTACTTCTACACCTAACCCAGCCTACTTTACACCTAACCCAGCCTACTTCTACACCTAACCCAGCCTACTTTACACCTAACCCAGCTTACTTCTACACCTAACCCACCCTCCTACACCTAACCCAGCCTACTTCTACACCTAACCCAGCCTACTTCAACACCTAACCCAGCCAGCTTCAACACCTAACCCAGCCTACTTCAACACCTAACCCAGCCAGCTTCTACATCTAACGCAGCCTACTTCAACACCTAACCCACCCTCCTACACCTAACCCACCCTACCTACATCTACACCTAACCCAGCCTACTCCTACACCTGACCCACCCTACTTCTACTCCTAACCCACCCTTCTACACCTAACCCAGCCTATTTTACACCTAGCCCAGCCTACTTCTACACCTAACCCAGCCTACTCCTACACCTAACCCAGCCTACTTCTACACCTAACCCAGCCTACTTCTACACCTAACCCAGCCTGCTCCTACACCTAACCCACCCTCCTACACCTAACCCACCTTACTTCAACACATAACCCAGGTTGCTTCTACATCTAACCCAGCCTACTTCTACACCTAACCCAGCCTACTTCTACACCTAACCCACCCTACTTCTGCTCCTAACCCACCCTACTTCTACTCCTAACCCACCTTACTTCTACACCTAACCCACACTCCTACACCTAACCCAGCCTCCTCCCACACCTAACCCCCTTCCTCCTTTCCAGATCGGTCTCGTCCTTGGTGGCGAAGCTGGAACCGGAAGTACGTGTTGTTGTGCGGGACGTGTGGTGCCTCGGCCGTCCTCTTGGGCACCTTCTACCTCATCATATACTTCGTGCTTAGGTCCTACACGTCCTCGCTCCAGTACTTCGAGACCATCCCCACCTACGTGCCCGCTGCGGTGGTAAGTACTGAATTCATTATATTTTTTTCCTTTTTTTTTTTTTCACGGATCTTCTCTACATTTTTTTCTTTTCTTCTTTACGTCTTAATCCTTTTACTGCTTTCCTTCATGTCCTCGCTTCATTACCTCGAGACCATTTTAGAAGCGATTTATTTTGCTTATTACTGTTTCCAATATTTTTTTTTTCCCAGTGTATTCTTTCGTATTCTCTCACAGTAAGTTCGAATTGCATTACATTTTTTACTTTTTTTTAAATTTGTTTTTCTTCATGTCGTCGCTTCAGTACTTCGAGACCATCACTACCTCGCTTCAGTACTTCGAGACCATCACTACCTCGCTTCAGTACTTCCAGACCATCACTACCTTTATACCCGCTGCGGCCTCACACCACCACCACAAAAAGGGCCTTATTTCCATCCCATCTCTCTCTCTCTCTCTCTCTCACACACACACACACACACACACACACACACACACACACACACACACACACACACACACACACACACACACACACACACACACAAAACTACCCACCCATTTCCTCATTACAGTTAGAGTTTGTTTACCACTCAAGCCATAAACAAGAGGAAAACAACAACAAACAACAACTACAATTACAACAAACATCAACCAGAATAACAACTACAGCAACTGACGTGACAAAAAAAAAAAAGTTTATTGGGTGACGACTCTCTCTCTCTCTCTCTCTCATTCTTGCGGCCTTCAGACGATTTTTTTTTCAGCCAAAGGGATGATTTTCAGACGAGGGGTTGTCTCTCTCTCTCTCTCTCTCTCTCTCTCTCTCACACACACACACACACACACACACACACACACACACACACACACACACACACACACACACACATTCTTGCGGACTACAAACGATTTTATCCAGCCAAGGATATGATTTTCACACTGGAGGGGGTCTCTCTCTCTCTCTCTCTCTCTCTCTCTCTCTCTCTCTTTAACAGA
>NC_136999.1:11087443-11104943 GCF_032717465.1 Coenobita brevimanus
ATTTCCCACAATTTTCCCTCCTGTTCCCTTTTTCTTTTCTCCTTCTTCTCGTTTCCATGTTTTCCTTTTCTTTATTCATTACCCTTTTCCATTTTTTTTCTTTTTTCCTGTTTTCTTTTCCCTTTTTCCTGGCTTGCAGCGAACACAATTCTTGACAAGCAAAAATGTTTACCTCGCATTAGAGTATATATATATTTTTTCGCCTTTTTCACGGTCCTCCTAATTGAAGGGAATATATACTTCTTCTTTTTTTTTTTTTTTACGTTTGCAGTTATTTTTTTTATTTATTTTTCCCAGTTTTGCTACATGTTATTGATGATGATGATGATGATGATGATGATGATGATGATGATGATGATTATTGAGGTCGGGAAAGCTGACTCATACTGAAGAGGTTAAGGAAGGCTACTGGTATAGCTTAATTCTCAGTTCGAAATTTTCCTCCACATAAATGTAATTGTCTTGATGTAATACCGGTGTGAATAGACAGCAAAATGCGTCATGGGATTGAAAAGAGTACTAGTAGTAGTAGTAATATAATAATAATAATGATAATAATAATAATATCATTCGAGTCTCATCTGAACGTGAACCCGGTGGACTGCAGGCTGAAGTTGCCCTTTTCCTGCAGCCCACGCTTCTTTTTTTAGGTGGACTGAGAGGGAGTTGAGGGACTTTGGTATAATCGGGTAGTGTATCCTATAGCTTATATCGGTGCCGCCACGTGAAGGCATCTCTCTCTCTCTCTCTCTACATTCGTGCGTATTTGTCACCCTAACCAGAACTGATTTATTTCGTATCCCTTCACTGCGAGGACGTCTTGTTACCGTGAGAGTTAATAAAAATGAAGGAGTATAGTTGTCTTAGTTGTTAGTTATACAGATTCAGTGATACAGATTATTAGAGTCATTTATACATCAGTGGAAAATGAGGTTCCTTTATTCTCTGTTCATTCTGCGTCAGGGAGGAGGGCGAGAAGGGGAGGGGATAGTGGAGAGAACGGAGGAGGGGAGAGAATGGAGGGGGGGAGAAGAGGGGAGAGAATGGAGGAGGGAGAAGAGGGGAGAGCATGGAGGAGGAGAAGAGAGGAGAGAATGGAGGGGGGGAATAGGGGAGAGAATGGAGGGGGGAGAAGAGAGGAGAGAATGGAGGGGGGTGAATAGGGGAGAAAATGGAAGGGGGCGAAAAGGGAAGAGAATGGAGGTGGGAGAAAAAGAAAGACAATGGAGGGGAGAATAGAGGGGGTGAGGGAGAGAGATAGAAAGTGAGGGACGGAGAAAAGAGAAGCGAGGGGGGAGGGATGGAAGGAAAAGAGGGTAGAAGGGAGAAGGTTTGTAAGGGAAAGGGGTTGGAGGGGAGAAAGTGGAGGGGTAGGGAAGAGGGTGGAAGGCGAGGTAGGAATGATGAAGAGGAAAATGGTGATGGAAGAGGGAAATGAGGAGGGGGAGGGAGGGAGTTGGTAAAGAGGAAGAGGGAGGTGAGAAGACGGGGGAAGGAGAGAGGGAAGATGCGTGCGTGTGGGGGGATGGGAGGTGAAGAAAGGGATGTGGGGCAAGAAGGACAGGGGGGAAAAGAGGAAGAGAAGGGAGAAGCTTGAGGGAGGGAGGAAAGAAGGGGAGAAATAAAAAAAAAAGACATGGAGGAAAGGAAACGAAAGGGAGGGCGAAAAGAAGTGAGAAAGACGATTCATGGGAGAAGGGAAGTGGTAAAGGAAATAGAGGAAGGGAGGGAAGAGGGAGAAAATGAGAAGTGAAGGGAGATGGAGGGAGGGTGAGGTGAGGGAAAATTGAGAAGAGAAAGGAGATGGAAAGAGAGTGATAAGAAGAGGGATAGAGTGAGACAAGAGCCTTCCTGCTTTTCTGTCCATGTCTTTAGCTGATAGATTTGTTTTGTCAGAATAACCTTCCCTATACCACACAGCCACGAAAGAACCAACAGATCTTTTGCTGTTTGCTTTCGAGTCGGAGGGAGAGAATGAGGAGGGAGATGGAGGGAGGAGAAAAGGAAGGGAATGAGAATGGAGATAGGTGGAGGAGAAGAAGGGAAAGATAATGAGAAGGGAGGAGACAGAGAGAGAGAGAGAGAGAGAGAGAGAGAGAGAGAGAGAGAGGGAGAGAGAGAAGGGAGATGGAGGGATGGGAAGAAGAAGAGGGGGAGAATGAGGAGGAAGATTGAGGGAGGGGAAGAAGAAGAAGAGAGAGAGGGAATGAGAAAGAAGATAGAGAGAGGAGAAGAAGAAGAAGAAGAGGGAGAGAATGAGAAGGAAGATAGAGGAAGGAGAAGAAGAAGAGAGGGAATGAGAAAGAAGATAGAAGGAGAAGAAGAAGAAGAGGGAGAGAACGAGAAGGCGGATGGAGGAGAGGGGAGAAAGAGTCAGATTGAAGAGAAAGGGAAAATGAAAAAAAGATTGCAAAAATGGGTGGGAGAAATGTAAGAAGAAAAAGGAAGAAGAATGGGGAGAGAAAGGGTGGAGGGAAAAAAAAGGAAAAGGCAGGGAGAAAGGGGAGAGAAAGAAATGAAGAAAATACTGAATAAAAGCTGGGTGAAAAAGGGCAGGGGTATATTCATGGGAAGGGAATGCTTTCAATACAGCCCATTTAATTATCAAGCACACGATCCTCTATCAATTATGGAAATACGGTGATCATATTGCATGCGTAATGGCGGCGGCAGAGAGAGAGAGAGAGAGAGAGAGAGAGAGAGAGAGAGCAGTACCGCCCCGCCTGCAGCCCGGCCTAATTACTGCTAATAAAGTAGCACATTTATTACAACTATGAAAATCCGATACAGAAATTAGCAGTGATAAATGATGGGGGACCTTGTTTATTTTACCTGGATCTTGCACCTGCGTTAATTAGGCTCGGCACAGGTAAGGGATTTCGTCTATTTAGTATTTCTCATTCTTAGATATTTAGTATTTCTCGTTCTTAGATAGTATTTGATTTTTAAATGCATAGCATTCGTCCTTAGTTGGATAATGTACGTGTTATGGATAGACTGTCCTCTAATAGATGGAATTCGTCTGCAGGTGTGTATGGGAAAATGGGAGATGCTGGATGGAGTGTGTTGGTGAAGAGGTGGTGTGTGTGTGTGTGTGTGTGTGTGTGTAGGTGTGTGTGTGTGTGTGTGTGTGTGTGTGTGTGTGTGTGTGTGTGTGTGTGTGTAGGTGGGTGGGTGTGTGTGTGTGGGTGGGTGGGAAATGGGTGATGCTGCATGATGTGTGTGTGGGGTGGGGAATTGGGTGATGCTGGATGGTGTGTGTGTGTGTGTGGGGGGGAAATGGGTGATGCTGCATGGTGTGTGTGGGGTGGAGAAATGGGTGATGCTGGATGGCGTGTGTGTGTGGGGGGTGGGGAAATGGGTGATGCTGCATGGTGTGTGTGTGTGTAGGGTGGGGAAATGGGTGATGCTGCATGGTGTGTGTGTGGGGGAGGGGAAATGGGTGATGCTGCATGGTGTGTGTGTGTGGGGGGGGGAAATGGGTGATGCTGGATTGTGTGTGTGGGGGGGAGGGGAAATGGGTGATGCTGCATGGTGTGTGTGTGGGGGAGGGGAAATGGGTGATGCTGCATGGTGTGTGTGGGGGGGAGGTGGGAAATGGATGATGCTGGATGGTGTGTGTGTGTGTGTGTGTGTGTGTTTAGCTGATGAAATTCGTGGGGTTGGCAACAAGGGCTAAATGACGTCATGGTTGGCCAGCTCTCCCGACCCCACCTGTGTGTTTAAAGCTGACCCTGGTGTCCATCCCTGACCCCCACCTGCCTTGACCCCACCCTTAACCCACCTGTCTGACCCATCCCTTCAGCAAGATGTCGTAGGCTTTATTTATTCATTTATCTCTTTATTTATTATGACCCTGGTGTCCATCCCTGACCCCCACCTGCCTTGACCCCACCCTAAACCTACCTGTCTGACCCATCCCTTCTGCAAGACGATTTTTACTTTTTTTATTGCCCGTCCCCGCCCCGGAGCGGCTCAAGGACGGGTATTGTTTTCACTACTGGTGCGATTTTGACAAAAATTACAGGGATAATGGGCTGTGACCTGATCATCTGATTATATTATGGGCCAAGGCCCAGGCTGTAGGCCCCTCCCTCCAAAAAAAAAAAAAAAAAAAAAAAAAAAAAAAAAAAAAAGGGACAGGTTAAGTCGTTTTTGTTGCCACAACTCATATCAAATTCGTCATATCGACATGAAACCAAATATTAAAGGTGCTTCTTTCAAATCTGCATCCTGTAACATGCCTCATCACATAAGGGGGGTTACCCCCCAGTTAACGGGACGGGGGTAAGTGTCAGGTGGGTTGGGCCTAAAATTTCAAATGGTCATAAACTCGTCAATTTTCACCCGATTTATTCCAAATTTGATAAGTGACATCTTTGACAAGATGTGTTGTGTTTATACGTCAGCACTAAATTGACTGCCGGGGACGGGTTTGCTGTGCCTTGGCACCGCTTCTTGTTTATTTATTTATTTATTTATTGCTACCATCCATCCATTATCTATCATCCAATCCTACGTTTCCCCATGAGGAGCGTAGGAGCCCGGGGCTCGGCAATTGGTCATGACATTTAAGATGAGAGTGACCAGCCTCACTCATCCCTGAGTGGCATTACCTGAGCTAACCCCAACCATCCCTTGGATATAAACCTGCACCGGCACAATCCGATTGGAGCGCAATAATCACTCACTAAACCACCAGGCGCCAAAATATGGTTATATGGTTACCACCCAGCGTAGGAAATGGTTTCCCGGTGTACAGGAAACCATTTGGCTTGTCACTCAGTGTAGAGTCACCCACAGGCAGAAGGAAGAGGACAGAATGAAGGAAAGAAAGATAGGAGAGGGAGTGTAAAGTCACCCGTAGGCAGAAGGACGAGGAGAGACTGAAGAAAAGAAAGACAGAAGAGGATGGAAGGAAAGAGGTCTGGAGGAGAGGAAAGGGCAGACACCCGAGAGCATTACTACACCGAGTGAGTGGATGGTGAGCGCCCTCAATTACTGCTACCACTAGGTAAAATTGAGTTTAGGGCATCCCTTTACTGATGGCAAGGCTAATGAAGGATAATTATTCTTGACTCCCACCTTTATTACCTTGACCCCACCTTTAATCCACCTGTCTGACCCATCCCTTCAACATGATGACGTATGCTCTCTCTCTCTCTCTCTCTCTCTCTCATTTATTACTAGTGGTGAGGCTAATGACGGTAATTACCCCTGACCCCACCTTTAACCCACGTGTGACCCATCCCTTCAACATAATGACATGTTTATATTTGTGTTTATATTTTATTCTTCCTACCACTAGACGATTTATTTCAGGGTAGGACAGCCCCTGGTGGTAAAAGGGTTAAAGAACTGAGGAAAACCGTCTTGTGATACCTCAGACGATTTTATAACCAACTTCGGAAAGATACCTAGCAGTGAATAGGTTAGGCTGTATCTAAACCCCTCCAGTTAGAAAAAATTACCTGAAGTTGAATAAAATCGTCTTGTAAATTTCAGACGATTTTTATCCAGCTTCGGAATGACGTCTAGCAGTGAATGGGTTTATGAAGGCTACCAACCCCGGCCAGTTAGAGAAAGCCACTAAGCTGAATAAAATCGTCCAAGAAAAATAAAGCCTCAAGTTTGTCATCGGGTTAATAAAAGACGTCATGGGTTTCAAGGGGTTAACCTGACCCCTGACCCCTGACCGCAATCCATGACCTTTAACCCCACGCCTCCCGGAACCACCCACACTGTCTGACCCCGCCCTGACCGAGAGAGGGGAAGGAGGGGGGGACAGGTGTGCGCAAATTGATGGATTCTGTTGTGTAGGTGTGTGGGGAAAGGTTGATGGATTGGTGTGTGTGTGTGTGTGTGTGTACTGATTCTTAGCATGTACATACTTTTCGACTGTGCAGATTTTTATAGTGTGTTCATAATTATTTTTCAACAGTGTGTGTGTGTGTGTGTGTGTGTGTGTGTGTGTGTGTGTGTGTGTGTGTGTGTTTATCAGCTTTCAGCCGGACCTTGGAGGAGGCTGTATCACATAGGAATCTGTGAATTTAAGAAATATTAGATTTAGGCGTTTTTTTCTTTCATTTTAAGTCACTGGATCAATGTAAGCAGTATGTCACACATATATTGGCAAGGGATATTTCTTTACATACCAGTACATCTTTTGACAAGTTATTTCATTTTTGTGAGTGTGCCAGGCGGCGGCGTCGACTTGGACTTTGCGACACGCTATATTATTTATTCACTACATCCTGGAGTGTTTAGTGTGTGTGGGTGGGTTTGGGTGGGTGGGTTTGTAGACAAGAGTGTAGGTGTGAGGGTGTGCTGTGTGTGTGGGTGTGGGGGCAGGATGTGGATGTGAGGTCAGCTGTGTGGGTATGGGGGCAGGAGCATGGGTGTAGGAGCAGGTGTGTGGGTGTGGGGTCAAGTGTGTGTGCGTGACAGGTGTGTGTTTGAGATTAGGTGTGTGGGCATGGGTGTGGGGGCCGGTGTATGGGTGTGATTATTATTATTATTATTATTATAATGATTATTATGATTAGATGATGGGTGGATTATTATTATTATTATTATTATTTTAATTATTGTTATTATTATTATTATTATTATTATTATATCGTTTTTATGGTTGAAGGGCGTCCTGTCGCTCCTCGGTTGGCTCCTCCTTAAGATCCGGTCCCTCCCTTCTCGCTTTAAGAGAGAGAGAGAGAGAGAGAGAGAGAGAGAGAGAGAGAGAGAGAGAGAGAGAGCTGTCATAAACCTTCTAATACCATCCCACCACTTCTGCTTGAGACAACCCTAGCATGTATTCAGGGCGGACAGTGTGTGTTAGTGCCCAAGAGGTGAAATGTGAAGGTGTGTGTGTGACGCCATCTGCTGAACATAGAGGTACTTCTGGGCCTGTGGAAGCTGGTATTTTCGTCTGTACCTAGAGTCTGAGCATTTGTCATCATCATTATCGTTATCATCATCATCATCATCATCATAATCATCATCATCATCATCACCATAATCATCATCATCATCATCATCATTTGTCTTTATCATCATCATCATCATCATCAAGACCATTTTCCCACCAGAGGATCATCATCATCATCATCATCATCATCATCATCATCATCTTCATCATTAAAATATACAACGCCTTTAGTGTATTGTCCGAAACTGTCTGGCCATCTGTTGCCGGACGCTGCTTCCAGTGAGGGGTGGGTAATACACTCATCGCGAATATTAATATGCAATCTCGGGAGTGGCCATGGACATTATGAGAGAGAGAGAGAGAGAGAGAGAGTATTGTGTAATATTGTATATGATTTGCTGTTCTCTACCTGTCTGAACTTTAGTTGATGGGTAGGAGAGAGAGAGAGAGAGAGAGTTGGTTATGTAAATGAGCCAGGTAATGAGTAGAAGGGGAAGGTGACAAGGGATGAATGATGAATGAGAGATCTCACACACACACACACACACACACACACACACACACACACACACACACACACACACACACACACACACACACACACACACACACACACACACACCAACCTAGCATCAACCAATTCTTTAACAGACAGACACACACACTCTCATCACAGCCCCATCAACGCCAGCCATCGTCAACGCACCCAACAGCCCTAGAAGGTCATCAACGCACCCTACTCACGCACTTCTTTCCAGGACACTTTTCATTTATTACCAAAATTTCTTTTTTTTTTTTTTTTTTTTTTTTTTTTTTTTTTTTAACCATGTATAAACTTTGCCTGTTGACTGAGGCTGATTCATTCTCTCTCTCTCTCTCTCTCTCTCTCTCTTTCATCGATTTTGCCATATTAATCAGATATTTCCTTCCACTTTTCATCAAATGATTTTTATTCTGCATTTTGAACAAGCTTTGAGTCAGGTTTAGTGTGTGTGTGTGTGTGTGTGTGTGTGTGTGTGTGTGTGTGTGTGTGTGTGTGAGAGAGAGAGAGAGAGAGAGAGAGAGGAAGGGGGGGCGGGGTGGAGAGGAAGAAAGAGGAGGAGGGAAGCTAATAACCTCACCTTATAAAGTCCCTTGGTAGAGCGTGACCTGGAATACCATTAGTCAAGCTACACCCACCACGAAAACTACACCTGCCGTACACCCCATAATAACAAAGGACCGTATTCTCGTAAGTACCTAACATCTCTTCCTAAGCTATTTATTTTGCTTCTTACACCTTGCTCTTTCTTCCTAAGGTATTTATTCTGCTTATTACACCTTGCCCTCCTTTTCCGTGTTATATACAGTAAATCAGAGCTGCCTAACACCTCTACCTAAGCTGTTTATTCTGCTTATTACGCCATGCCTTCGTCTTCTGTGTTATAAAAATCAGACAGAGCTGCCTAACACCTCTTCCTAAGCTGTTTATTCTGTTTATTACAACTTGCTCTCCTCTTCTGTGTTATATAAACCATTAATTTGTCACAACACTACATATATAACGTGCAATATTAACCTGTCGTACCCGAAGATAAATCGGAAAGGAAGAGTTGCTAGGGAACCACTTTAAGGGGCGGGAATAAGGCCTAAAGACGCCTTGTCCTTCCACGTAACCCTCCCTCATGTACTCTGTCCCTTAACACTCGGACTTTTGCGACTTAGCTGAATAAAATCGTCCTGCGTGAAATGTAAAGGAAGATGAGAATTTTGCCATACTTTGAGGGGCTTAATATTACCCCTGTTTACACCCTCAGGTTTCTACACCTACTCTCAGCTGAATGAAATCGTCTTTGTATTTTTCCCATAACACTTAGGGTTCTGTGACAAAGCTGAATAAAATCGTCCGGCATTTAATGGAAAAGAAGATGAAATTTGTCGTACTTTGAGGCTTCATACTAACCGTCGTTACACCCTCAGATTTCTGCACTTACACCCAGCTGAATAAAATCGTCTGTGTATTTCTCCCTTAACACTCAGGCTTTTGTGACTTAGCTGAATAAAAATCGTTGGGAATTAAATGGAAAAGAAGATGAGATTTTTCGTACTGTGAGGCTTAATATTAACCCTCTTTACACCCTCAGATTTCGACACTTACACTTGGCTGAATAAAATCGTCTGATGGTACCTGAATTTTCTTGACCGTAATGATTGAAAGGTTAAGAAGTTACGGGATTCATTGCTACTCCCTTCACTGCCACGGGTGATTGAAGTTGTTAGGCTGCTGCAAGAGTGAGGTTCAATAGGATGACCTTGTGTGGAAGGGGTTATTTGAGGACATACAGGTGGCACGGACGACACACACACACACACACACACACACACACACACACACACACACACACACACACACACACACACACACACACACACACACACACACACACACACACAGGTACATACATACATACATGCACAATCTCTCTCTCTCTCTGTCTGTCTGTCTCTCTCTCTCTCTCTCTCGCAACACACAGACAACAGTTCACCTTTTTTGTTATTATCAGGGAAATTCGTCGCAGAGGCAACAAAGGCATTGCAACACGACTATCTGGAGAGAGAGAGAGAAACATACAGTACAGCCAGAAAAGAAAAAAAGGTAGAGGATCAAATAGGCAAAAAGAACAGTGCCATAAAAACACAAGATTAAAATTATGGACCACGAGAGAGAGAGAGAGAGAGAGAGAGAGAGAGAGAGAGAGAGAGAGAGAGAGAGAGAGAGAGAGAGAGAGGTATATACAACCAAAAAAAAAAAAAAAAAAATATATATATATATATATATATATATATATATATAGGGGAACAAGTACGCAAAAAGAGCAATGCCATAAAAAACCTGAGATTAAAATTATGAACCACGAGAGAGAGAGAGAGAGAGAGAGAGAGAGAGAGAGAGAGAGAGATTCAGATGTAAATAGAGAATAAATAGGCAAAAAGAGCAATACAGTTAAAAAAAAAAAATTAAATTATATAGGATAATAGTCTGGTAAAAGGGCATTGAATATTTAAAGAATAAGAGGTGCATGGAAAAATAAGAGAAAAATAACGTGGAAACAAAACAAAAGAGAGAGAGAGAGAGAGAGAGAGAGAGAGAGAGAGAGAGAGAGAGAGAGACGGGAGAGAGAGAGGGAGGAATATAAAAGCTAGGCGAGAGACTTTTGCGATAGGAAACGATGAAAGAAAGACTAGAAACAAAGAAAAAATGAAGAGTAAAAAATATAGAAAAAGAACAGAGAATAAGATAAATGGGGAATGGAAAAATGAAGATAAAAATAAGAAATAAGGAAAATGAGAAGAGTAAGAAAAAGTAATATGAATAGAACAGGTAAAAAGATAAATACAAAAATACAAAAAAAAAAAAAAGGAAAAACATGGAGTAAGAGGGCAATCATGGTGCACAAAGGACGTTGAACAAAGCAAGGGCAATAACAGACACCACACGCACTGGAAAAATGTACACACACACACACACACACACACACACACACACACACACACACACACACACACACACACACACACACACACACACTAGCAATACTGGTAACCTTAGCATTCTCTCTCTCTCTCTCTCTCTCTCATAACGAAAGTAGGTTAGAAATCGCAGCAACGGTGTACACCATTATGTCTTTAACGGAGGAGTAGTAGTAGGAACATTATTATTATTATTATTATTATTATTATTAGTAGTAGTAGTAGTAGTAGAAATAATCACACCCCCTCCACCACTACCACAACCACACTAGACTCTCCCTTTCATCCCCACTCAGAAATACCTCCTTTGTGGTAGGTGAGAAGCCGTAGTGAGAGAAAGGTAATTATAAAAAGGATCACAGTGGTATTGCTAATTATGCCCCACTAATTGGATCGGGAGGGTCATTAGGCTGCCTCCTGCGTATCCAGTTCCCTTATTAACGCGCCGTCGTCTTCCTCGTTCCCTTTTCTTTGGGTGGGTGGTTAGCGTCTTGGTTTGTCTTGAGGTAGGTTGAAAAGATACTAGTTTAATTTCTCTCTCTCTCTCTCTCTCTCTCTCTCTCTCTCACACACACACACACACACACACACACACACACACACACACACACACACACACACACACACACACACACACACACACACACACACACACACACACACACACACACACACACACACACCAAATATTAAATGAAGTTATGTAGAGGTAGAATAATAGGAAACCCATTGGACTGCAGCCGCAAATTGCCTTCCTCCTGCCCTCCACCTTCACTCCTCGCTGGGCATCTATAACCAGGCAGTGGATCTGCGTTGTTATGCCGGTGCCACCACGTGAAGGCGCCACTTTCGAGCATCGCCAGCTTGAGTAGAAGCGAAAGGAGAGGTTACACAGGTGCCGTAAAAGAGGAGTCGTGATTTAGATTTTTTTTTCTTTGTAACTAATGCTCAATCGGTCTTGGGTGCGAACTTTGTGAGGTTTCTTTAAGGGGAGATGGGTGGAGAGAGAGAGAGAGAGAGAGAGAGAGAGAGAGAGAGAGCCGAAGAGGGGGGAGGGACAGCGTTGAAAAGGTTAAGCCTCTCTGACTGACATGAGGCAAACAAGACCTTTCTCTGCGCCACAGCAAAGCAGATCCACCTCTAGTAAAAAAATATTCTCCTCCCTTCACTTCAACTTGGCGGAGAGTTTCGTCCTTTTCCAGCTTATTTCCAGTTTCGTTAGCTTGTTTCCAGATTCATCCTTTTCCAGCTTATGTCCGGATTCGTCCGTTTCCAGCTTATTTCCGGATTCGTCCTTTTTCAGCTCATTTCCTAGTTTCGTCCTTTTGCAGCTTATTTTCCAGTTTCGTCCTTTTGCAGCTTATTTCCTAGTTTCATCCTTTTGCAGCTTATTTTCCAGTTTGTCCTTTTGCAGTTTATTTCCAGTTTCTTCCTTTCGCAGCTTATTTCCCGCATTTCAGAGGCTAAATAAGACAATACAAAGGCCCTACATCCTTTCTATAGCACTTCTTCGTGACGAGCATCGTATTCTGAAGTCCATTCTCTATTAGTTGGCGGATTTTTTTTTCTTATTTCCCGTATTTCAGTGACAGAATAAGAAAACAGGAAGACTACACATCCAACACTGCTCTGTGATAAAAAAAAAAAAAAAAGAAAGACAAGAATTAAAGAAAGAGAAAAAGGAAAGAAAATAAGAAAAAGAAATTATAAAGACAAAAGGAAAACAAGAGAAAAAGAAATGTTGTTAAAGGAAAACTAGAAAAAAAATCTGTCTAGTTCAATGGGTAAAACTCTAATCCACTCATCGTTCAAGCCCTCGGAATCCTGGCCATTACTGTAGTCTGTTCCCTCTTACTTGGCCAAGATTTTCGTCGCTATGAAGACTATTTCCCAGTGTCCAGTGGCAGAATAAGACAGTACTGCGGCTCTCCATCCTTTCCACAACACTTCTTCGTGACAAGCTGACTGTGCGGATAAGGCGAGAAATAGTTTGTGACTGGAAAGAGATAATGATTAGTGAAGAAGTAATGAGGAGATGGTGAAGTTCTTGAAAATACGTGTTTCTCTCTCTCTCTCTCTCTCTCTCTCTCTCTCTCTCACGGTGTCTGGCTGGAGTAAACAATGCTCGTAAACTGAAAAGAAAGTGCCCTCCCCCCCCCCTCTCTCTCTCTCTCTCTCTCTCTCTCTTTTGTGGCTTAAATGTTCATATTTGAGATGTGAATTTTACGTGCGCCTAAATCTCAAGTGTGTGTGTGTGTGTGTGTGTGTGTGTGTGTGTGTGTGTGAGAGAGAGAGAGAGAGAGAGAGAGAGAGAACTAGCGCCAGAGGAGGGAGATAAAAAAATAAATAAATAAAATAAAAGTGTCCTGTCAATAGAGATGATTGGATGGAAGTGTGAGGGGCAGAATTGCAGGGTTGAAAAATTTTGGAGTTTGAAAAATTTTGGAGGCTTTAAAATCTTTGGAGTTTTGAAAAATTTTGGAGTTTGAAAATTTTGGGGGGTTTAAAAATTTTGGAACTGTATATACAAAGTAGTAAACTGATACTCGTGTCATAAGGATACTTTTGAGCAGCCCTGTTAATGGGAAATAATAATAATAAGAATAATAATAATGGTGATGATGATGATGGTAATAATAATAATACCAGTAATAATAGTGATGATGATGGTGGTGGTGGTGATGGTGATGGTGGAGAAGGTGATAATAAAAATAATAACAATAAAAATGATGATGATGATGATGGTTGTGGTGGTGATAATAATAATAATAATAGTAGTATTAATAATAATAAAAGCAACAGTGATGGTGGTGATGATAATAATGATGATGATGATGATGATAATGATAACAGGTATATCAATTATTTTCCCTAACCTTGCGAAGTAATGACATTCTGAAATGATGAACGTCCCACGATGCAGTTTCCGTACAGTGAATTGTAGTCCATCACAGTACTGCCTTTGAGGGTGAATTTCCACAAACTAGGACGATGTTTGCTGTATATTGTCTTTGTACAAGGAAGGAGGAACCAAAGGCCAGAGGCACGTAAGATTTTTCCTTCCAAGATAAAACGAAAACAAGATAACAGAGAGCCATATTCAAGATCAGTTCATTTGGACCACATAGCACTACAGGGCAAGGAGAGAGCATTGGAGAGACCGCTACATCTGTCACCTGAAGTACACTACCCTGTTGCGGAAATTGTTCGAGTTTCTTCTTTTGTTTTTAAGAGCATACACAGGCAGAAAGAAAAATAAATAATAACCACACATAATTTTGACATTGATCGTTTTTCTTCTTCTTTCTGTCTTTCGTTTCTTTCTTCCTCACTTCCTTCTTTTCATTTTTCGTTTCTGTATTTTCCAGAATGATATATAGGCAAAAAGTAAAATCAGTAATAACTACAAATAGAGTAATATTGACATTGATCGTTTTTCATTTTCGTTCTTTCTTTGTCTTTTATTTCTTCCTTCCTTCTTTTTTTTTTTTTCCCAGAACTCTGTATAAGCAAACAGTAATTTAAATAGTGACAGCTTTTCTAGGTCAATCAGCATTAACCTCCCAGATAACGAAGTACAGATATTGGTATCCTTTCTTAATTTATAAAGTGTCAAACAATACTACAAAGTCGATTTTCATTTTTATTTTTTTAGCTCTCCAGGACAGTATATAGACAGAAACTTGAGTAAATAATGACAGTATATACAATCACATCGACGTCAGCCTCTCAAATGACGAAATATAAGTCCATTGTCTTAAAATACGTGTCAGATTATATTGTCTCTATCTATCTATCTATTGCCAGACGCCTCAATCCCGTTTGGGGTGGCCACAAACAAATCGCCTCCAAGTCGCCCTGTCCCCCGCCATTTCACTCCCCTGCTCCCAACTCACACCCCCCTCTCTCATATACCTCTCCACCCCATCTCTCCATCTCATCCTCGGCCTCCCCCTCCCTCTCCCCCCCTCCACCTCACTCACATACACTCTCTTCGTCAGTCTTTGACCCTCCATCCTCTCCACATGGCCAAACCACCTCAGTGTGTTCCTCATAACGCTTCCTATCACATCCACATCAACACCACAACGCTCCTTTATATCCTCATTCGTCAGCCTGTCTCTCCATGTGACTCCACAGGCTCCTCTTAAATAACTCATTTCCACGGCTCTCACTCTTGACTTGTGTCCTTCCAACAACGTCCAAGCTTCACTTCTGTACGTTAGAGTTGGTATCACAATACTATCATGTAGTAACTTTTTCACTTCCATGCTCACTTCCCTGTTTCTTATCACTGTTTTCAAAGAACCAGCAACCTTTCTTCCCTGCTGTACCCTTTCAAGCACTTCACCCTCCAAACCTCCATCCTTACTCATCACACTACCCAAGTACTTAAACGTACTCACATTTTCCAATTCCTCACCATCCAACCTCGCTGTACGAGTACATTCACTGACTTCACCTCTCTCAAAGACCATCACTTTACTCTTCCCTACATTCACCTTTAGATTCCGTTTCTTACACACACTCTCAAACTCATCCACCAAGCCTTGCACCTCCCCTTCGTCTTCACTCAACAACACGGTATCATCTGCAAACAACAGTACAGGGAGTTTCCAAACACTATCCTCTCTCACCAGGGCCACTCCAACATCCACTACCCTACCTTGTACCTCTTTTATTACCCCATCCATGTACAGATTGAACAACCATGGAGACATGACACATCCCTGTTTCAACCCAACTTTTAAAGAGAAAAATTCACTTAGTTCACCATCCACACGCACTGCAGCCTTCGCACCATCGTACATACTCTTCACAGCATTCAACAACTTCCCATCTATTCCATATATTCTTAACACTTTCCACAATCCTAGTCTATCCACCCTGTCATATGCTTTCTCCAAATCCATGAAAGCCGCATACAACTTCTTTCCCTTCTCTAGAAACTTTTCCACTAAAGATCTGAGAATGAATATCTGATCTACACAACCTCTTCCCTTCCTAAAGCCTCCCTGTTCTTCTCCAACTAATTTCTCTGTTCTTTCTCTAACTCTGTCAATAAGTATCCTACCATATACTTTTCCTATTATACTAAGAAGACAAATGCCCCTATGATTACCACACACTTTTTTCCCCTTTTCCTTTGTACAAGGGAATAATTATACCTGACTTCCAATCCTCCGGGACTCTACCTTCCTCCCAGGCCAATCTGCACATCTTCCACATCCATTCTACTACTATCTCTCCCCCATGCTTCAGCATTTCACCACACACTCCATCAATTCCTGGGGCTTTCCCTGATTTAACTTTCTTCATTGCTTCCACAACTTCTATCCTACTGATTTCTTCCTGTCTTCTCACCTCCCTCCTTCTTCCAGCCATTCCCCAGCCACTTATACTCGTATTACTTCCATCCTCCACGTTCAACAATTCCTTAAAGTGTTCTCTCCATCTGCTCACTTTTTCTCCCTTCTCCACTAGTAATCTACCATTTTTATCTTTCACTCCCCTGCTAACTCCACTTCCACCCTGTCTTACTCTTTTCACCTCTTTCCAGAACATTTTCTTACAGTCCCTCCACTTTACACTCAAATTCCTTCCAAATTCCTCATCCACTCTCTTCTTACTCTCTCTTACTAATCTTTTCACCTCTCTCTTTCTTTCTACATATAACTCTGTCTTCCGCCTCTCAACTTCTTCCATGCCCCTATTTCTCATCCATTCATTGTATGCTTTCTTCTTTTGTGCCACAGCCCGTTTCACCTCTTCAGTCCACCACGCTGTTCCTTGCACCCCCCTCCGTCTTCTCTTCCTTCCACACACCACATCACATGCTGCACATATTTCTTCTGTAAATATTCTACACACACCTTCCACGTCCCCCATCTGCTCCAACTCATATTTGCCCAATCGTTCCTCCACTTCTTTCTTATACTCTGCCTTTTTCTCATCCTCTTGTAACCTTTCCACTCTCCTTGCAACTACTCCTTCCTCTCGTCTTTCCCTTCTTCTATTCCTCCATCTTACTTGAACTTTAACTCTGGCCACCACCAAGTAGTGGTCAGAAAGTCCACTCCCCCAACCTCTATAAACTCTTGCATCCAATATACATCTTCGCATCCTTTCATCCACACACACATAATCAATCATTGCCTTCCTTTCACTCAATTATATTGTAAAAGTGGAAATTGGTCGAGTTTCCCCTTCTTTTCTTTCTTTTCTTTTCCTTTCCCTTTTCTTTCTTTTCTTTTGTCACTGTCTGTCTCCTTTTTTTCTTTTCTTTTTTTTCTCCTTTTCTTTCATTTTTCTTTCTTTTTCATTTCCAGAACGAGACACTGGCATGAAATAGAATAAATAATGGAAATATATCTAATAACATCAACATCAGCCTCCCAGATAGCGAAGTATGAGTATCCTGTCTCAAAATAGGAAGAATGTTGGGTAATTTTGTATCCCAGCAAATTTCAATCCGTCTCCATGCCCACTCCTGATTGGACGTGACAGGGTGGAAATAGCTCTCTCTCTCTCTCTCTCTCTCTCTCTCTCTCTCTCTCTCTCTCTCTCTCTCTCATTGCCAATATAAACTTTCTCACTCTCCCTAATCTTCTGCCTAACGTTTTCTCATGTCCGTTCCTTCTGTTGTCTTCCTGTATATTCGCTTGTTCTTTATATTCCTTTGAGAGAGAGAGAGAGAGAGAGAGAGAGAGAGAGAGAGAGAGAGAGAGAGTGGGAGTTGAGCGTGGGAACAAAGGGATGGAGTGGTAAGATGGGGATGTGTCTGTGTGTGTCAGAGAGAGAGAGAGAGAGAGAGAGAGAGAGAGAGAGAGAGAGAGAGAGAGAGTTGAAAGAAGTAAGAATAGATGTGGGGAGACAGGTGTGGAGAGAGAGGGAGAGAGATGTGAAAGAACGTGGAGAGAGAGGTGTGGAGAGAGAGGGAGAGGGAGAGAAGTGTGAAAGAACTTGGAGAGACAGGTGGAGAGAGAGAGAGAGAGAGAGAGAGAGAGAGTTGTGAAAGAACATGTGGAGAGGCGGGTGTGGAGAGAGTTGTGAAAAAACAAGTGT
>NC_136999.1:11109943-11117443 GCF_032717465.1 Coenobita brevimanus
TACTCACTCTGTTGGTGTTATTCTTATTGTTGTTGTTGATGATGATGATTTTAGTACAGCAGCATTTTAGTATAAACTTAAAAAATTTTCAGTGAGGCGATGAAATATAGCTCTGAAATCTTTAAAACTCTGTGAGGATTTAGCACATGGCAGAAAGGTATTTGTGTATTTAAACTGGTGTTAATGTCTCACCTTGAAATACTTTTGTCTCAGAAGTGGCAAAGGAAAAAAAAAAATCACATTCATCGGATAACACTGTATTCTGAGGCAATTATTTCGTTTTTTTTTTTCGTCGCTTTCATTCCTACATCAGGCCTTGCGGGACAGATTATCACATATCAGATTTTCAGGGAAGCGCTTCTTATATCAGTTGAATATATCGTTTTTAATCATTTTCTTTCATCATTTAATTTGGCTTGAACAAGGATAATGAGGATTGTGTAAGTGAAACATGGCGGGTGATTTCCCAAGACTTTAATTGCTGCTCTGCCGTTTTGTGTGTGTGTGTGTGTGTGTGTGAGAGAGAGAGAGAGAGAGAGAGAGAGTGTGTGTGTGTGTGTGTGTGTGTGTGTGTGTGTGTGTGTGTGTGTTCGCCTTGAAGACAAACCCTTCACAACAATTAGTTTCTTCACTGATAACCTTTTGTGTGCATTTATCTATTTCATAACTGATATCTATGTAATGTGCTCTTGGTGTACGAATGTGTTAAGTTTTTGTAATATCATGGCGATCGATTGATTGATAGATAGATAAAGGTGGATAGATAGAAATAGTTGTCTATCATTTCTTATCTGTATTTGGTATATTGGTAATGTGTTAGTTGTATGTGATGTTTATGTCTTCTAATTCAGCCTTTGTTTCTTTCTTTTTTCCAGCTGATCCTGACTGGCCTCCTGGTGTTGTGTTTTATCAGACGAAAAAACCGATTTTCATATCTGGTGAGTAGTGTTTCTCTCTCTCTCTCTCTCTCTCTCTCTCTCTCTCTCTCTCTCTCTCTCTCTCTCTCTCTCAAGGAATGCTTTCATCTTCTCTCCACACATTCTTAAAGTTTGTTCAAGTTTGTTCTGAGTGTAATAAGATTTAATGTGTGACTTTTGAGCTGCTCTCTCTCTCTCTCTCTCTCTCTCTCGTAATTCACTCACACGCTCCCTTTCCGTCTCATGACTCCTATTTATGACTCACTCTCTTCCACTCCCTCCACCTCGCTCCTTCTCTCTCAATTCTCTCACATTTTCTTTATCCAATCACACTTTTTTTTTTCTTATGGATTTTTATTTCTTTTCGCCTTTCATATTATTTTTTTTCTTCAGTGATATTCGAAGTATGTTTTTATTTTATTTTATTTTATTTTTATTTATTTATTTGCCAACACGATTATGGTGGAGAAAATTAATTAAACCCCGTATTCTCGTCGGTTCAAGAAGCTCCCTAACACCTCTTCCTAAGCGATTTATATTTCTTATTACATCCTGCCGTCCTCTTCTGTGTTAAATCATTGTCATATCACCATACTCTGGATAAATAACCTACAAAACGATATTAGCCCACCGTATCCAGAATAAATCGGTAAGGAAAAGGTGTTAGGGAGGTTCCTTAACTGCCCAGAATACGAGCCTGATAGGAAAGGTGTGAGGAAGAATAATACTAGAAATACAGGTAAGGTAAATAATAGAATTGGTGATTAACAGTACAGTATTTTGATTTTTTTTTATTATGAGAGGGAATCTGGTGTTTAGATTTTTTAAATTTAATTTGTTTTTCCTTCCTCTTTATCTTGTCAAAAAAAAAAAAAAGAGATCTGGTTTATGGATTTTTTTTCTTAATTTCTGTTAAAAAATTGAAAAAGGAAAAATGGTAGTAGGAGGAAGGTAAATATAATGAGTGATTTCCGTAGAGTTTATCGACAGGCATGAGGCGTAATAACAATAGCAAGGTAGATAACAACTGATAGTAGTAGTAGTGGTGGTGGTGGTGGTTGTAGTAGTAGTAATAGTAGTAGTAATAATGGTAGGAGCAGTGGTTGTAGTATTAGTAGTAGTGTAGTTGTATTAGTATCCTTGCCATTATTTGTCCTAGTATTGCAAACCATTACCATTCACACACTGCTATACCCTCACCCATTTCCAAACGCTACACTGTTCATCTACACTCACACACATTTCCAACCAGGCCAATGAGTTTTATGTTGGCGTATGCTTTTTGTATATTGTGGGTGCTCGCTCTCTCTCTCTCTCTCTCTCTCTCTCTCTCTCACACACACACACACACACACACACACACACACACACACACACACACACACACACACACATTTTTGCACTCAACACTGGTCATGACAATTGACAGGGTTTTTTTTTTTTAAACAAATACAAACAAACACGCCCACACAGACTCTCTCTCTCTCTCTCTCTCTCTCTCTCTCTCTCTCTCTCTCTCTCTCTCTCTCTCTCGTCTTGTCGCTCACCACACAACAACCCTGACCTAGTGAGCACGACGTCAACTTAGTCATGGTGGGGGTTGTGTTCTGGCTGTTTGGGTGAGGGGAAGGGATGTCAGAGGGGAAATGGCAAGGGGTGAGGGGAAGAGAAAAGAAGAAGAGGGAGAGGAAAGGAGGGCGTTAAAGATAGAGACGGGAGAGGGAGAGGAAGAGGGAGAGAGGAAGAGGAGAAAAGGGAAGAGGGAGGAAGAGGAGGGGAAAGGAGGGGAAAAGAAAAGAAGGGGAATGGGAAAGAGGAAAGGGAAGGAGTGGTTCTGGTGGGGGAAAGGCGTGTGTATAAGAGGAGAAGGAGGAAGGGGAGAAGGAAGAGGAATAATTTGATAGATGGGGAGGAAGAGGAGGGTGATTCCGAGAGGGAGGGGAGGAGAGGGGAGGGCAAGGAAGGGGTAGGAAGGAGAAGATGTAGAGAAGGATAGGGGAGGAAGGGGAAAGTTAGGGGAGATGATGTTATCGTTGCATGGGGTGGAGGAGAAAGGGGAGAGGGGAAGAACGAGGACGAGGAGGAACAAGGAGAGAGTAGCAAAAATTGGAAGAGGAGAAGGGAGATCTGTAGGACGTTGTGTGTGTGTGTGTGAATGAGAGAGAGAGAGAGAGAGAGAGAGAGAGAGAGAGAGCTAAGGTGACAAAGTTGGATGAAAGGGTTGAGAGAGAGGGAAGTGCAATAAAGGGGTAGAGAGTATGGAGGAGGAACAGTGACTGCCTGTGAATATGAGAGAGAGAGAGAGAGAGAGAGAGAGAGAGAGAGAGAGAGAGAGAGAGAGAGAGAGAGAGAGAGAGAGGTGGGGGAGATAGCGTGATGAAGTTACGATTGTTAAAGGGAGATGGAGAAAAATGAAAGAGAGGGGAGGGAACGTAGAGTAGGAAGATCAGAACAGGTGCAGTAAATGATAGAGAGAGAGAGAGAGAGAGAGATGGGGAGGAATAATTTAGTCCATTTTCATATATATATATATATATATATATATATATATATATATATACCAATAAAAGGTACTGGAGCCAGCCCACCCCTGAATCACATCTTTTTTTATGTTTCTGCCCGGAATCGTGCTAAGTCTGTTCTTTGCTCTGCTAAAAATAATTTCATCTGTACTAAATGGTCTCAGCTCTCCAACTCGAATTCTTCCTGCTCCTTCTGGCACCTTGCCAAAAACCTTTCTGACAACTTTACCTCATCACCCTTCCCTCCTCTTCTACTCTGTTGGTTCTGTAGCTCTTTCTTCTACTGGTAAAGCAGATCTCTTTGCTCAGACTTTCTCCTCCAATTCCTCCATAAACGATTCCGATGCTGTTCCTCCATCACTTCCCCCGTCAGACTTCCTCATGGCTGACATTAAAATTTCTTCAGCTGATGTATTTTCTGCCATCACAGGCCTCAATACTAACAAGGCATATGGACCTGATGGAGTCCCTCCTGTTGTCCTCAAGAACTGTGCTTCTGTGCTTACACCCTGCCTACTGTAGATAAACTCTTTCGCCTTTGTCTATCAACTTGTGTCTTTCCTTCTTGCTGGAAGTTTGTTCTTATTCAGCCAGTCCCAATGAAGGGTGACCATTCCCAACCCTCAGACTATCGTCCAATTCCTTTAACATCCTGTATCTCAAAAGCTTTTGAGCCAATTCTTAATAGAAAAATGTTAAAGCATATTTCCTATCACAACCTTCTTTCTGATCGTCAGTATGGGTTCCGTCAGGGACGCTCCACTTGCGGTCTTCTCATCTATCTTTCAGACTCCTAGTCATCCTCGTTTCGGGACTTTGGCGAAAGCGTTGCCATTACACTTAACATCTCAAAGGCTTTCGATCGAGTCTGGCATAAATCTTTAATTTCCAAACTGCCCTCTTACGGTTTCTATCCGTCTGTATGTGCCTTCATCTCTAGCTTCCTTTCTGGTCGTTCTATAGCTGCTGTTGTAGACGGCCATCGTTCTTCTCCTAGATCTATGAACAGTGGTGTTCCTCAGGGCTCTGTCCTATCACCAGCTCTCTTCCTCTTATTCATTGATAACCTTCTGAGCTGTGCGTCTAACCCTATCCTCTTGTACGTTGATGACTCCACCCTTCACCTTTCCATTCGGTTCCCGCAACATCCATCTCAGCAGTTACTTCAACAAACAAGGGATGAGGGTATGGCATACCTAATGTCTGACTTGGCTCGTATCTCTGACTGGGATAAAAATAATTTTGTTGTTTTTAATGCATCAAAGACTCAAATCTTACACCTATCAACCCGACAGAATCTTCCACAGAAGAACCCACTAATGTTTAATAATATTCTGCTTAATCCTGCATCATCCTTGAACATGCTTGGGGTTTCATTCACTCGGGACTTATCTTGGAGAGATCATATTACAGCTCTTGTAAAATTTGGTTCCAAGAGATTGGGTGTATAAAGCCGACTCCGTTCCTTCTTTACCCCTGCACAGTTGTTGACTTTATACACGGGTTTTATCCGCCCCTTTGTAGAGTATAACTGTCACGTGTGGGTAGGCTCCCCACTTACAGCTCTTCTCAGCAGGTTGGAGTCAAAAGCTTTTCATCTCATTAACTCTCCTCCTCTTACTGGCTCCCTTCAACCTCTGTCTCTTCGCCGCATTGTTGCATCGTTATCTCTTTCTATCGCTGCTTTAATGGTCACTGCTCCTCTGAACGGTCTGCTTGCATCCCTCCACCTCAGCGACGGGCGCTTAGCACCCCGTTTCTCCCAGTCCTTCATTTATGCAACAGTTCAGCTCTGGAACTGGCTCCCTCTGTCTGTATCTCCTGCTAGTTGTGATGTCCAGTCTTTCAAACGCAGTGTGTCCAGGCATCTCGAAATGATCGGATCTTGAAATTGGATGTCTCGTGTTTTGTTTTTCTCTTGGAGGGAACAGCCTTTGGTTCCTTCTTCCTAGCATAATATATATATATATATATATATATATATATATATATATATATATATATATGTAGAGGACTAGAGATTAAACCAAACTCACTCTCTCTCATATATATATATATATATATATATATATATATATATATATATATATATCTATATCTATCTATCTATCTATCTATCTATCTATATATATATATATATATATATATATATATATACTGTATATCTATAGAGAGAGAGAGAGAGAGAGAGAGAGGACTAGAGATTAAACCAAACTCTCTCTCTCTCTCACACACACACACACACACACACACACACACACACACACACACACACACACACACACACACACACACACGGCAATACAAACAGGCACATTTATTTCAATACTCAAATTAGCCTAGTTATTTATCAGTCACAGGTGCAGGGATGAATGAATGATATGAACCAGTAATATTTTTTGTAGTAACGTTAATGAAGGTGGGGAATGTTGATAGTATTATCATGGAGAATATCTGGAGGTGTGATATATTTTTTTACTTTTATTTTTACAGGTGGGAATTTTGAGTTTCATCATGAAGAATATCTGGGTGTAATATCATTTATAGCTCCATCAGTGTGGGTGGGGAATATTGAGACTATTATTATCTATAGTATCTGGAGGTATAATATTGTTTTTGTTTATTTAATGCGTACAGGATTTCAGACAATATTATCATCGAGCATTTAGAGGCAGTAGCGACTATCATCCGCTCACTTGATGTAGTGCTGAATACTTCTTGCTTCACCTTCACTTTTATTTTATTTTTTTCTGTGTCTGCCCTCCTCTCTTCCTGTTTCACCTGTTTTTCCTGTTATTTTTTATCACTCTTCTTTCCTTTATGCATGTTAGTGTGGTAGTTCCGGATTGTGTTACGTTATTTGAATGTTATTTTTTCTTCTGGAGTAGACTTTAAATGTCTGTGTGTGTTTCATAGTGATAGCATTATTTGTTAGTATGTGGATGTTAAGGATGAACAGACAAGAGGCAACAGTATTCGTGACGGGTGTTGATAGTGAGTGAGTGAGTTTGTGTTTGTTTGGTAGTTTCAGGTTCTGTTTATTTGTGCCAGAAATAGTTGTATTAGTTTGTTTAAGCTGCATAACGAAAGGGTGCACCGTATACCTGACAGTAGCCTTGATGGAAAAAATACAGCCTATAACAGTAGGTTGACGGTGCATAGAGGAACCAACAAAACAGGACAAGGAAAACACCCCAGCTTTTCCACATCATATGATCCGCAAAAGTAAACTGGCATACAAGAAGCTGTATGGCAGGTAAGACACACAGTCCACGTACCTGTATGACAAACGCAGGCGCTTTTCCCCAGTCAGTTTTGTATTTAAGTACAGAGAGAGAGAGAGAGACAAGTATATTCCTAAAGTTTGACATACATAGCGGAAAAATCGAAGCATTGGAGTCACGCACCAATAATGATAGAGTGTTCATTGTTTTTCACTGGTTGTTAGTTTTCTGGAGGCGGAACTTGGAAGGTAATTGTTTCTCTGTACCTGAGTGACAAAGAACGCACCCAGACTTCGACACGGTGTACGACCCAGAATATTCGGTCTTCTGTGCATCAACAAACTTACCGTTACGTAAGCAGACACTAGGGGAAGCCTCGCAGTGGGATAAAGGTGAAGTACCCTCACACTGATGATCTGACAGAGGCTCATCAGCGGAGTCTCAGGGGCACAGGAGAGGCTTGGGGTGGCGGAAGAGAGGGGTGGGGTGAAGGAAGAGATGTTAGAGAGAAAGGCAAGGCGCTGGAGAGGGAAGAGGAGAGAAGTGCTGAAGGGAAAGGAAGTATTGGGGAGGTAGGTGGTGATGGAGGAAAGGGGAGTGAGGGAGAAGGAGAGGGTGCCTGTGAGGGAGGAAGAAGGAATGCTGGAGGGGAAGAGAGATGAAAGTAGTTGAAGTGGATAAAAGTGATGGAGAGAAGAGGGGGATGGGAAGGTATGAAGAAAGAGAAAGAAAGAAGTGCTGGAGAGGCAGGTTTGAAATGGAGAGCGAGATGAGGTAAGTCCTTGGGGGATAGAGAAGTAACGGAGAGAAAGGAGGTAAGTGTTGGAGAGGAGAAAC
>NC_136999.1:11122443-11132443 GCF_032717465.1 Coenobita brevimanus
TTGCAGCGGTTTGAGGTGGGAAAAGAGATCAGGAAGATGATGAATGTAAGTTGTGAATTTATGCTTTGATGTTACGAATTCTCTCTCTCTCTCTCTCTCTCTCTCTCTCACGGCTATGAATTTATACGCTTATGTCAACTTTTTTTTCTCTCTCTCAGATCAAGGTCAGCGGGTGCCTGTGCCTGGTGTGTGCAGTACTGTGCGTGGTGGTGACGGTGACGACTACTGTGCTGCACATGAACCGCCTCCAGACCCTACATGAGTGTGAGTTCTTCCCTCGCTCACAGTCATGCACGTGCACACCATACACCGGCGTTATCGACCCCACGCAGGACGGTAGGTATTGGTGCTCTGTGTGTGTGTGTGTGTGTGTGTGAGTGTGTGTGTGAGAGAGAGAGAGAGAGAGAGAGAGAGAGAGAGAGAGAGAGAGAGAGTGAGTGAGTGAGGCAGGCCAATAAGTTCCCTAATTGTGTGTGTGTGTGTGTGTGTGAGAGAGAGAGAGAGAGAGAGAGAGAGAGAGAGAGAGAGAGAGAGGCAGGCCAATAAGTTCCCTAATTGTGTGTATGTGTGTGTGTGAGAGAGAGAGAGAGAGAGAGAGAGAGAGAGAGAGAGAGAGAGAGGGCAATAAATTCCCTACTTGTGTGTGTGTGTGTGTGTGTGTAGAACTTTATGCTTCATGTGCACGTTTTATCAAATGAAGAAAGAATTGAGTCTCCATTGTTTCTGATATTTCCCCCTTCCATTATGGCTGCACATCAACTGAGCCAAAAGCACTGTGCGATCTTCTTCAGGGTAATACAAAAGCAACATACCTGTGTGCATATTTGTCTCCACCTCGACATTCTCACAAGCAATATCTAATGTTTGCCTTTCAGTAAATGTTAAGTGGGTGATAGAAAAAGGGCTTGCTAACATCTTTCTTGCCTCATTCGTAGCATCTTCAGTCTGTGTGTTCTGGAGTTCTTGAGAGAAAATGACAGTGTGAGTTAGTGAGAAAGTGAGTGAGTAATTGAGAGAGACTGAGAAAATGAATGAGAGTGAATGTGAAAGTGAGTGAATCAGAGTGTGGGTTAGTGTGATTGTGAGGGAACGTTGAGAGTGATTGCGTGTGAGTGAATATGATAATATATTTTTTCTCCGAAGGCTTGAGTGATGAAGGAAAGATAAATGATTAAGAATGAAGGTGTAGTGGCTTTTTTTTTTTTTTTTAACAGGATACGTTGATGATAGTTTCCCTACTCTGTTTTTCCTTTCTCTGTGTCTGGATCCTACCTACGCCTTAGAATAGGTGATGGTGGTGGTGGTGGTGGTGGTGGTGGTAATGTTGATAATGATGATAGCGATGAAGATGAAATTATTTCCACCAAAAAATGTCATTATCATCATCATCGTTCTTATTAACATCATCATCATCATCGACCTTGTAGTCATCATCATCATCATCATCCTCATCATCGTCACCACCACCACCACCACCACCACCACATTTATGCACATTATCAGTTACAGTGTAGTTACCATCACAAATATCCCGTTATTTTCGCGCCATTTAAAATTCGCAGTTGCATCCCGGCTAATAATAAAATAAATGCTGTTAAAAAAGTTGGTCCACCATACTCGCTTTTCCCGCCAAAACGTAATCATGGGGATGGAACCTCAAAATAAATGAGAGAGAGAGAGAGAGAGAGAGAGAGAGAGAGAGAGAGAGAGAGAGAGAGAATGTAATACATATTATTTTCTTCACTGCAAAAATTTTCTCCAAAAGTAGGAGAGAGAGAGAGAGGAGGGGGAAGGGAAAAATGGAAAAAGAACTAAGATTGGTTTCTTCTTAAAAAAAAAAAAAAAAAAAAAAAAAAAAAATCCCCGCAAGCAAATAAAATCGTCTAAAATAATAATCAAATCATAAGACATGGTATTAAACAAGTAAATTCCTTGAACGTAGTGACTTATTTTCCTGCGTATTATTGCTGCCTTCAGACGATTTTATTCAGCTGAAGGGGAGGCATGAGGTTGGGGAGGGGTTGAAGGAGACCGTTTCTTACTCCATCACGTCAGATATCTTCAAAGCTTAGGAAAATCGTCTGGAGGTAGCAAGAGTGAAATAAAAAGAAAAATTAAGGAGAAAGCTTTCAGAGAGCGCATACCTTCGCCAGTGCCATTTGCCATTGAAAAGGATCCGGATCCGCCCCAAAATTTTTAATAAATTCTTTCTTTGACCATGGCCCACTTTTCCACAAAGTTTCATTAAAATTCATTGAGAATGTTTGGAAATATTGTGCGGAATACTCCGGGTCCGGGTCCGAATCCACCCCAAAATTTATTCGCTTCTTCCATGGCCCATGGCCCACCCTTCCACAAAATTTCATCAGTATCCGTTTATAACTTTTTGAGTAATCCTGCTAATAGACAAACAGACAGACAAACAAACCCAACGCTGGGTAAAATATAACCTCCTTGGCGCAGGTAGGAATAGAGAAATCGTGGTAAGAAGATAAAAAAAGAATTCATGGTAAGGGAAACAAAGATAAGTCATGGTAAGAGAATGAAAGAGGTCATGGTAAAATAAGAAAAAGAAAGGCGTGGTAAGAAAGTAAAAAAAAAAAAAAAAAAGATAAATTATAGTAAAATAAAGAAAACGGAGGTTATGGTAAAAAAAAAAATAAGATAAAAAGAGGCGATGGTATTGAAGCATTTGGGTATTCAGTGTGCTAATGGCAGGGGTTAATTGTATATTGGCGCTAATTGACTGAAAAGCCCTATCACAGGAAGCATGACTAAATAAAGGGAATAAATTGGTTATAGGAAGTTGCTAAGTGACGGAAACGCTTTGTCACAGGAAGCGTAAATAAATAAAGGAGATTAATTAGTTACGGGAAGCAAACTACATTCCATGAGTTTCGGAAAAGTGAGAATAAATTTGCACAAACCTACGCTCTCTCTCTCTCTCTCTCTCTCTCTCTCTCTCTCACTCAGTGCGGCCGATCCAGAGCATAGTTTTAAGAACCCGTTTCCTAAGACCCATCATTCTCCCTGTGTACCACACCCCTCCACATGTCACCACTTCGGCGCTAACACCCACCGTCCATATTGAATACATGCTAAAGCTACCACATATAGGTCTGGTGCATTAGTAATAACGGGGGTGATTTTTATCTCATGTCGGCAGGTATTATGATAGAGCAGTAAAGCCTGTATTAAAATTTAGATTCTTAAATTGTTCTATGTCGCAGCCGAAGATCGAACTCGGGTGCATTAGGACAGCAGATCACATCTCTACCGACTCGGCCATCTCTCTTTGCTACTCAGAGAAATAATTTTAGAATATAAATACAATGCAGTGGTGAAGGAATAATGAGAATATATTAGAGTGAATCTGGCTAATATTCACAAGTAAATCCGACCGACTGGAACTGCGGTGTAATATCTTAATGGTGGACAGCTGCTGCTTAGGACGATATTATGGTGTGAAATATTACCTGATGTTAATCTGGGATTTGATGCACGTGGAGTAGTGTATTGAAACTATTAAATGAGAGAGCTTATAATGGGAATATTTCTTGTGAATATTGCATCGTCAGAGAATATTGTTATACGTAATATATTAATGTGAGAATATTGTTGTGCATATGTTAAGGGTATGTAGGATGTTTGAGTACGAATATTTCCTCGTGAATATTACGTACAGAATGTCATAGTGGGAATATTTTTGGGAGTATTGCTGCAACAGTATTACTGGCAGGATATTATAGTAAATATTACTTTGTGAATACTGCGGATAGGGTGTTATAGTGGAAATATTACTGTGTGATGCGTAGGATGTAATAACGAGAATATTACTTTGACAATATTACACACAGAATATTACATGTCGAATATACGTTACACTTGAATATTAAAATCTGAAACATTGAGCATAGAATATCATTGTGAGAATATTACCTTGAGAATATCAGGATTTTTTAGTGGCATCCTGCATTGTGAGTATTACCCTGTTCACGATATTACATGTACAGTATTACAGTTAGAATATTACCTAGCGAATATTGAGGGGAGAAGTATTACATGTTGGAAGTTAGGGTTGGGGTAATAACTTGTGGATAAAACGTGTAGCATAGGAGAAGTAAGATCATTTGGGGAATATTCTTTTGGCGGGGAATATTACACACGCAGAAGAGGCGATATTGCCCTGTGAATATTACACTGGGAAGTATTACACGCCGGGGAATATTAGTGAGAATATTCATGAGTTAGGCAGTTTATTCCATTCACTGGGATAGCTTTTTTTTTTTTACCAATTTGTTTTATTTTATATTTTAGTTGTATTTGTTTTAGTTATTTTTATTATTTTTTTCTTATCCAGCCGATTTTTGAATTTGGGGATTTATATGTATCCTCTCTCTCTCTCTCTCTCACACACACACACACATACACACACACACACACACACACACACACACACACACACACACACACACACACACACACAGGCGCTGGAGGTGGTAATATCGTAACGCGAGAAGATTGCGGATGGGAATATTTTTACCTTGCTCGTAAATTGTGGGAATGTAATCTTACCTGAGAGAGAGAGAGAGAGAGAGAGAGAGAGAGAGAGAGAGAGAGAGAGAGAGAGAGAGGAGACAGTCAGCTTGTGTGTGTGTGTGTATGTAACCTTATGCTTCATGTGTGCTCATCATAATGTTGCATGCTAGTGAAACATAAGCAATAAAGGAGGAAGATGTTGGCATAAACGAGCATAAAAAGGCAAGAGGGGTGAAGTGGAGGCATAGAGGCACACTGAGGGGCAGAACATCACGTACAAATTCACGAGGTATTTTGAGTGTTAGTGAAGTGGTAGGCATGGGCAGGCTAACATGGAAAGCTGACTTACACAATGTGTGTATGTTTTGTGTGCTAATGTGTAAATGATTGAATGTGCCTGGTGTCCATGTTCTTATGTGCCCTACCTTAATGTGTCTCTGTGGTGTGAAATGTCCAGAAATACTCCAGTAATGTGTTCTGATGTGTATAAGCTGTGTTAATACGTGCTAGATTGTGTTAATACATGCTAGAGTGTGTTAATACGTGCTAGAGTGTGTTAATACGTGCTAGAGTGTGCTAATACGTGCTGTTACCCATGCAGTGCGGTACGTGTTCTCGCTGGTGAGTAGCGGCAGCAGCTGTGAGGTGATACATGGGCCTCTGTACTCCTGTCTACGTGCCCTCTTCGGCCTCTCGGTCATCGGCATACTGGTGTCCATCTTCTCCTGTATGTTGGTGTACCAGCTCCTGAGGTATGTGCTGACCAGGGTGAATGTTGTATTGAGGGATTTTTTTTATTTTTTCAGGGTTATAGATATCCTTTTTCTTTGGTCTCTTTCATATATCCATCATCCCGTGTATGTTGGTCTACCTGCTTCGAAGGTAAGTTACGCAAATAATTTTACATTTTAATGATATATTAATTTTTCTCACTGCCAGATTTATATTTTCCATATCCCTCCATATATATATATATATATATATATATATATATATATATATATATATGGGGGGGGGGTGCTACGCAGAAGTTCCAGTAATTTGAATATTGTAGGAAAATAAGGTACTTTACCTCCTAGTTCTCACTGTCGCCTTCGACGTAGTCTCCTTGGGCATGTGTACAGTGGTCTTAGCGTTTTTTTTCACGAGTCCATGCATCCCAGGAAGGCTTCAGGCATGATGGTTTTGAGCACCTCCTGCAATTCTGTCTGGATCTCTTCAATCGGGGCAAATCGACGCTCATTCAGTCGTAATTTCAGCTTGGGATAGAGGAAAAAGTAGCAGGAGGCAAGGTCAGGTGAATAGGGTGGGTGGGGAATGACTACCGTGTTCGTGGAAGCCAGGAACTGCCGACAACAATTGATGTGTGGGCGGGGGCATTGTTGTGATGCAGGACCCAGTCCTTGTTCTTCCACTGTTCTGGACGTTTGCGGCGGATGTTCTCCCTCAGTTGTTGCAAAACATCACAGTAAAACTTTCCGCTGACAGATTGACCGGGTGGGACGAATTCCTTGTGAACAATCCCTTGGATATCGAAGAAAACGATCAACATCGACTTGACATTGCTGCGCCATTGGTCCGCCATTGCAAAACTGCCAAATCACCTACACACCACGTTACAGTAATAAGCATAGCTCAACAACACGTCCGCTCACAGACACGGCTGGGGCCACACTGACGCACAAGGGGTGCTGCTGACTCCTAGCGGCAAAAGGCAAAACTGCAAACGGTTGGCTCCCTCTTTTCTTATTACTGGAACTTTTGGGTAGCACATCGTATATAAAATGTATTCTGCATAAAAAAGCAACACGTTGTATTGTGTTTATTCTCTGAATCTGGGTTGCGTTCGTGTGTGTGTGTGTGTGTGTGTGTGTGTGTGTGTGTGTGTGTGTGTGTGTGTGTGTGTGTGTGTGTGCGCGTGCGTGTGTGTGTGTGAGATTGAGAGAGAGAGTGGAGAAAAATTACGTCGTCATTTTCACATTCTTCGGTGACAGTAGATAACTCGCTTCTTCATCACCACCTCCTCTGCTCGCCCATTCTCCCATCTTTTCACTCTCCCTCCCCCTCCTGCACTTCTTTCTTCTCTCTTCCCCACCATCCAGCTCTTTTCCCCCTCCCTACTCTCATCTTCTCCCTTTTCTTCCTTCTTCCCATCCCTTGCCGTTTCTTCCTCATCCTTCCCCTTATACTCCTTCCCTAATATCTTTCCACTTCCTTACCCCTCAACCATCCTTTCTTTTGTATTTCCTTCCCCTTCCGCCCTTCTGTCTCTTCATTTTCGCCTCCCTGTCTGCCTTTTCATCTTCCCGTTCCACTTATCATCATCTCCAGCCTCTGTCACTCCCTCTCTTTCCCCCCCATTCTTCCCCCCATTTCACTCTCTCCCTCCCCAACCCCCACTCTTCCCCCAACCCTCTCACCCACTAATTAGTCATCTGACCCAGCAGTTAGGTGATTATACGCACTCAGTCAGCCGAAGAAGGGCACTAACTATCTCATCATCCTTCCTCCAACCCTACCTCCATCCCCTCTTCCCTTCCCTCTCCTTTCCTCTCACTCTTCCTTCTTCTCCCCCTTCCTTGCTCTCCCTCTTCTATAACACTCTTCCTCTTGTCTATTCACTCCCTTTCTTCCCCTACACTTCACCTTCCTTCATTTCCTCTTTTCTTCCCTCTCCTCTCCCTCCCTCTCTTCCTCTCTTCCATTTTTGTCGTATCTTACCTTTTCCCCACTTCTGTCTTTTCTCTGCACTTTCCTTCCCTGTTCTTCATCTCTCGTTTCCATCCTTCTCCCCCCTCCCCTTTCCTTCTCACTTCGTCCTACTTTTCTCTCCCCGTTCCCTCCATCTTCCTTCCCCTTCCTTCCCCTCCCCTTTCCCTCTGTCCCCACCTTCCCCTCCCCATTCCTTCCTCTCCCCATTCCCATCTCCCCCGTTTCATTCTCCTCCCCTTTCCCTCCGTCTCCACCTTCCCCTTCCCTTTCCTTCCTTCCTTTCCCCTTTCCCATCTCCCCCGTCTCATTCCTCTCCCCTTTCCCTATGTCCCCTCCTTCCCCTTCCCCTTCCTTCCTCTCCCCTTTCCCAACTCCCTCGTTTCTTTCCTCTTCTCTTTCCCTCTCCCTTCCGTCCTCTTTCCTTCCTGTATTTCCCTTTTACTTCCATCCCTCCTTCTTCCTGTTTCCTCTCTCATTTCTTCCCCTTTCCCGCCCCCCTTCCCTCCTGACGTTTTTCTTTCCCATTCTCCTTCCCATTCCTTCCTCTCCCTTTGATGGCTTTTCCCCCTTCCCCCTGTTTCCCCTTTCTCAACTCTCTTCCCTTCTTCCATCCACCCGTTTCCCCACGTCTTCCCGATTCCTCTCTTCCCCCATTCTTTTTCACCGATCCTCTTTTTCTCGCTCCTCCCCTCTACCCATCTCTTCCTTCTTCCCTCACTGTATCTCCATTCACCCTCCTTCCCACCCTTCCCCCTTCCCCTCACCTCTGCCTCTCTCCTTCCCCCTCACCTTGCCGTCTTCTCCTCCCTATCTCCTTTTCCCTCTCCCCATCCACTATCTTTCTCCGTTCTTTTCTTACTTTCTCCCTTCTCTTTCCCCTCCTTCTCCTCCCCTCTCTTACATCCCTCGCCCATTCCTCTTTACTTCTCTCTCTCTCTCTCTCCCCCTCCCTCCCTCCCTCCCTCCCTCCCCCCCCGCCAATTTGTCAACGCGCCACACAATTAGGTGATTAAACACATGCAATTAACCGAAGAAGGCAGCTAATATACCATCATACAGTCTCTCTCTCTCTCTCTCTCTCTCAGCTTAGGAGGGATTTTTCTGACGTATGGTGAGATTTAACCTTCCTTAACCCCTTCTTTACCACAATATAAAGCAAATCGTCTATAAGGTAACAAGATCGAAGATAGGCGTTATAGTCTTTTCACTCTAACTTGATCTAAACTCCCCATCTTCCCTCTAGAATACATAGAACAATAGATTAACACTAGAATATGATGATAGTGAAGAAGAAGCGTTTTGGAATGGATGTACAGCCGTAATATTGTCTTTTACTCTGGGGCTACGTGAAATAAGTAGCAGAAGGACGAAAATTTTGGCCAGGTTAAAGTGAAAGAAGTGTAGTCGCCCCATCCATCTTCAAACAGCTGATTGGACAAAGCGTAGCCATCGAGGTAGGTGCGGTTTTGGCGAGAAAATGTGGACGTCAGCGATCGTCTTTTGTTTTTGGACCTGTTGATGTGTATGGTTGACGATTTGTATTTTTAGTTGTGTGTGTGTGTGTGTGTGTGTGTGTGTGTGTGTGTGTGTGTGTGTGTGTGTGTGTGTGTCAGGAAGAGCAATGGGGAGTGGCCTGATTCTCTTGTTTTTCTTTATTTGATAGTTTGCTCTTGATCTCCTTTTGTTTTCGGGTCTTTGGCGGGATGAGCTACGGGAAGTCGGCGATCCTCTTTTGTTTTCCCACCAATTGATGCTTTTGGCGATGCGATTTTGTTTGTGGCATTGTTATTTGGCGTGCATTTTGCGAAAAGAGCTGTAAAGAGTTGGCGAAAAGAGCTATAGAAAGTTGGGAAAAAGAGCTTTAGCGTTGGCAAAAAGAGCTATAGAGAGGTGGCAAAGAGTTATAGAGTGTTAGCAAAAAGAGCTATAGGGAGTTAGCAAAAAAAGCTATATAGAGTTGACAAAGAGATGTAGAGAGTTGGCAGAAGAGATATAGAGTGTTGGCAAAAAGAGCTGAAGAGAGTTGGAGAAAAGAGCTATAGAGAGTTGGCTAAAAGAGCTGTAGAGAGTTGGCAAAAAGAGCTAAAAAGAGTTGGCAAAAGGAGCTGTAGAGAGTTGGCAAAAAGAGCTGTAGAGAGTTGGCTAAAAGAGCTGTAAAGAGTTGGCAAAAAGAGCTGTAGAGAGTTGGCAAAAAGAGCTGTAGAGAGTTGGCAAAAAGAGCTATAGAGAGTTGGCAAAAAGAGATGTAGAGAGTTGGCAAAAAGAGCTATAAAGAGTTGGCAAAAAGAGCTGTAGAGAGTCTTCTTGTGACATTGCACAGATGAGAAATAGGCAAGATGACAAAGTGAAGAGAACAGAAGAAAATAATCAAGGTAATAAGCAAGAAAAAGAGCAAGGTAAATAAGAGAAGAGGAAAAAGAGGAAACTAATCAAGACAGTAAGCAAGGAAATAAGCAAGGTAAATAGGAAAAGAGAAGAAAAAATTGCCAAGTTAGTAAAGAAGATCAGTAACAAGGTAAAAAAAGAGAAGACATTAGACCGAGAGAGAGAGAGAGAGAGAGAGAGAGAGAGAGAGAGAGAGAGAGAGAGAGAGAGAGAGAGAGAGGCTGAAAGATTGAACAGCCGGGATGTGAAAGATAAGGTAAGATAGGATGGGACTCATTAGGGCCGTAATTAGAGAGAGAGAGAAGTGAAGGGTGCGACGTGGAAGGAAGAAAGTTAAGCTAAAAAACAGAGAGAGAGAGAGAGA